>NC_051433.1:14572725-14717074 GCF_001649575.2 Kryptolebias marmoratus | reverse complement strand
ATATTATTATTATTATTATTATTATTATTATTATTATTATTATTATTATTATTATTATTATTATTATTATTATTATTATTATTATTATTATTATTATGAAACGTTTAGCAGTGTTTGTTTTACTCGTTTCTCCTGGTGTTCCCTGAGTCAGAGGGACTCAGGGAAATAAAAAGCCAGAGATGCTCGGGGTCCCACTGACTGCAGCCCATCCCGGGGCTCATTTTTCATCGGTGTCGGCTAATCTTTGTTCTTCGTGGAGATAATAAATAGCCTAATCGTTATCAGCGAGCTGCTGGAGGTGTCGGGGAGAGAAGGGGGTGGGGGGCGATCGGCCCGGGAAACGGCCTCCAAAGAGCCGCAGAATAAATGACATTTCTTATCTCCCTCTCCCAGATTATCGCCGCCTTTTCAAACTCGCACAACAAATATATCCATCCAGAGCAGGGAATGCATCATTTACTGGAGCCGATCTGCGTGCCTGATTGATAGATAAGGAGATATGATGAGGAGGGGGGATGGGGGGTCACTGTGTTGGATATTATTTAGGCTCCAAGTTTAACGTCGCGAGCGTGAAATGTCTTTATTCCGTGTACATTTGACAGCATAATCCTGCTCTCTGTTTGCGTTTATCTCCAAGAACCATCTGAGATTCCGAGTCTTTGTTGTGGTCTCTGCTCGATTTTATCTGCAAATTTGACTGGATAAGAGGAGCCTAAAAACAGAGGTGGCGTTCTCGGATATTTGAATATTATTTTAATGTACTGGTACTTTTGCAAATACAAAGCAACAATGGCATTATGGCACGCGCAGGTAACTGTAGGCCGCTTTTTGTTCCCAGACTTGTTGGATTTATTTCATGGTTCCAACTCTGGAGCCACAGACCAAAATGAGTTTCTTTACTTATAGACATTTATACAATTATTGTTTTTATTTGTTTGTTTGGTTTTTTACCCATCCAGTTCTAAAAACTGCACATGCAAACTGCATAAACACACATTTAAATGATTTTGAAAGTGACTTGTGAGACTTTTCTTTAAATGAAAATGAGCTTCAGACAAATAGTCATCAGTTCACTAATTTCAGTCAGGTCAGAGTGAAAAAAAAACTGATTAAAAAATAAAAAATATAAATAAATGATGTGCATTTATTTATACATATATACATAAATAATATTTTTAATTTAAAGATTAATAAAGTCACAAAAATAAGGTAATGCAATATTTGTTTTCAAAGTGTAGTCAGACCCATTTAAATAATAATAATAATAATAATAATAATAATAATAATATTAAAATATATATATGAAGACTTTATTGATGTTCTTTGCACAAAAGAACAAACGTATAAGAACTGATAAGTGTGAACAATCTGTTATAAGAGAATAAAGGAGGTACATTTTAAGATATATAGCCCACACTAACTGGATGTTTAATAAATTGGCAGCTGCAGCAGCTCTGTGTCTTGCTGATGGTCTCCACGGTAACAGAGATAACAGCGCAGTCATTTTCCATATCTTACAGTCTATTATATTCAAGGATTAGTTCTCCTTCCCCGAAAAGGTCAAACCTAAAGTCAAGCCAGCCAGGAGTGCTCCTCCTCCTCCTCCTCCTCATTGCCTTTACTCTGACAAAACATTTGTCATTTTTAGATTATTTAAACCACTCTGATGACCTTTGCAGACACTGTTTGATCAGCTCAGCCTTTTACCCTCAGATAACAAAACATGTAATTCTTTTTTTTTTTGTAATGTTTTTTTTCTTCTTCTCATTTTAAGAATCCTCACAATATTTAATGGTTTTCTGTTTCACATCTGTATTATCTTAATTGCCTCACATGATTTGTTCACGGTGACTCAGACTTTGTTTCTCTTGACTCAGGGGACAAAAATGAAGATAAGATGGTCATCGCTGGTATGCAGAGATGTGCAACATTTGTTCTTCTTGTTCAGATTCAAAGATACGGCACTTGCTGGACTTGCAGACTCTGACTGGCTGTTCTCAGAAAATCTAAGCGCTTTACTGATTTACTGGAAGGTTTAAACTCAAGACTTTTGGTGTGGACTGTAACTTTTCCTTTATTTAACTGCTAATCTTTTTCCTGTCTCTTAAATATGTTATGGAGTTTTGTCACTGCATCCCAGCCTAATAGAAACTGTTGATGACAATTTGTCTTTTTTTTCTCTTTTTTGGGAACCTATAAGAGCACATTTTGAAGCTTTAAGATAAGCAGACATGATAAATCACTTAGATTCAGGAAAAGTGCTGTTTCCTAATAAACTTGCACTCTGGCAGGAGAATATTTTTTTAATCAGTAATGTCCTGCTTCAAATGAATAAATTTTTAAAGTGTAACCTACAACAAATTTTCACAAAATAACAGTAAATTAATTAGGCAGACTTATAGGCACTGATGAGTCATTAAGTTAATACGTAAAAATCTTGATGCTATAAAAAATAAAGTAGAATTTATTAGTAAAACAAGCCAATATTTTAAATTAATAAAATAGATTTAAAGATGTAAACCTATTTTAATGCAGGATGTAATCATACTGTTTGTTTTTATTGTTTCTGAAATTATGCCTTTTATATTTAATTTTGTGTTTTATTTGATTTTTAATTGATTTACACAATTTAACATTTCCTTATTTGATGATTTTCATTAGATTTTAAAAAGTATTTGGGTAGAATTTAAAATGAGTAACGTAGACCAGTCAGTAATCAGTGGAGACAGCGCAACAGATGCCATCTAACCTTTCTCCCAGTCCTGACTGACAAGATGCTTGCTGCAGTTTTGTGCAAAAAAAGAAGACTTTTTCTGCTGGGAGCTTTAGGACCGGTTCTGGTTGGACTTTCTGGTGCAGGGTGGAATAAGCAGGCTCACAGCGACACCAAGAGGAGAGGTGTTGTTCTGTTCAGCCTCCAACACTGAAATGAAGCTGCAGCTGAATCCAAAACCTCTGAGATGTGTTTACATTAGTTCAGTCACAGATAAAACAGCCAGACATAAATCTGAAACACATATGTTTGTCTTTATGATTTATTTGACGACAAATAAAAGGCGTCAGTCATCAGTCTAACACCACAGAGGCAACAAGCTCTTTTTGCACTATTTAAGATCCTCTGTAATTTACAATATTTAAATTAAGCCTATATCTGACTGATGCAGGCAGTATTTCACTAATATTTACACTGTAAATAATTAGAATATATATTACATTGTTTTGTAATAGAATATTGTTTTTTAGGCCCTTTTTCTAACTTTGAAGTGCTTGTAGTACATTTATTTCACAGAGAGTTTAACAGACAGTTTGTCAGTGATACCTCCTGAAAGTCCCTGTACTCGATCTCATGTTTAGTCTCGAGAGCGATCTTCTCTGACTCATTACGGGTCAAAGGTTCACGGCTTCACTTCCTGCCCAGAGAACAGCAGGAAGTGAGAGTTTACAACACCTCATCGCCAACCACCTGTCAGTCAATCTCTGTTTCACCGGAGCTGATCGGGGAGTTGGAGAATTCAAAACAACGACGCCCCCTCAGCCACCTCCACCTCCCGCCATAACCTGGATGTGTGAGGGGGTCGTCAAGAACTCACGCCAGCATGCTTTTATTTTGTCTTTTGTTAGAGACCTTTTCTTGTATAACCAGTAGTTCTTTTAGAGACCGAAACCCTGATGTGCTGGACAGTCATTTACGGGTTAGGGTTAAGGGAGGGTCCATGCCAGACATTAAGCCATACTGGGGCACAACACAGGGTAACAAGTCAATTAAAAAAACAGCCATATTCCCAAAGGTACCCCTGAAGGTACCCACATAAGTATCCTACAATTACCCTATAAAATGCCCATTATGCCCTGTGATTACCTCATAAGTACCTTGTATCTGTAAGTACTCTGTCAGTACCCTGTATGTACTGCTGCAAGTAGCTCATAATACCCTGTAATTACCTTATAAGTGTCCTGTATGTACCCCTGAAAGTATCTTGTCATTACTCGTTATGTACCTCCAAAAGTACCCTGCCAGTTCCCCGTTTGTCAATATTAGATATTAGAAGAAGGTAAATGGATCCAAATGGATGGATGGATGGATGGATGGATGGATGTCCTTCCTGATCCAACCTGGGCTCAAACCTACAACCTCAGAATCATAAGACCGCAGCACTGACCACTGACCTACTGCAGCCCCAGGACATAGGTTTCTAAAATGTGATAGAGAAATTTTCCTGGGGCACTTCAGATTTATACTGGTGCACATGCCCCAGTAAAATGGGTCTGACAACATATATGGGTAAGGCATTTAATGATTCATGATATGGCTCGTATTTTGGTTGGACTACTGAAACAAATGGAAGTTATTGCAGTGTCCTAATAAGGATTGTAAAAAAAATTTTTTTAAATGTTCTATTGAAGTGATTCTATTAAAACATTTGTAAAAACAAATGGTCATTATGATTGTGATTTATTTCTGCATGACACGATTAGGCTAAAATATTAGCAACATTTACAATAATTTTCAACAATTCGTCATCTTTTACAACACTAATTTGTGTTATAAAATATACTAATACACGTTGTAACTTCTGTTGCAGTTGTCTTTTACACGTTACCTTCAGATTGTCTGGTTTAGTCTCTTTTTAGATCAGTTTTTCAGCCATGCTGTTGGCTTTATTAGTATTTTGTTCTAAATTTAAAATGGATCCTCTTGTGTGGAAAAAATGTGTTTTCATATCACTGTTGGATACCTTCAAGGAAATGTAAACTGAAAGTTTGACATCACAGTGATTTTAAAAGTCTGGGATTAAGTTTGAGTCCCCAAAAGTAGTTAGAAAACAATCTCTAAGGAAACGAAACCCCTGCGTCTATTCATCGGGTGGAGATTTTTCACAGAATAGAAATTTGCTGCCAGTAACACAAGAGTCAGTCAGGGCATTTTTTAATTTAGCTGGATTCATTTAAGAGCAAAGTGATTGTTTATGACTAGATATATGCAAGAGATGAGACGATGAAAAAGTTTCAGGAAATAATTAAGCTCTTAAATGTCTGCATTATTCATACCATGCTATAAATTTTGAGATTTAAAAAGATTACTAAAATAAAAGGCACCATGCTCATTACTTGACTTTTTAATGTTTTTAATTACTAAGTGTTTATGTTAATGATTAATGGAGAAGATGTGTATAATTTAGGATGTGTATAATTTAGGATGTGTATAATTTGCATGCTTTGATTCATGTAGAATTTACATCTTGCTGCCCATTTTGTGTCAGATCTTTTGTGATTTTGAGACAATAAACCTGACTTCCATCTCCTCATGTCTGCTGCTGCTGCTTTGCTTAATCTCATTTTGCAAAGCCACCCCCCGAGACACACACAGATTTTATACCTTCTCTTGTCTCGTGCTCTGTCTCTCTCTCTCTCTTCCCATCTTTGTACACGGAGATATATCTGCGCCGAGCACACGCTTAGACGTACATGCTCAGTCAAACAATAACAAAACAAAATTCCAAAGCCACACCACAGTTAGATCGGTTTCTCTGTGTTGGTTTTTGTCTCGTTGCCACAACTCTGCAGGTGCAAAAGAGAAAGCTTGCAGGGAGAAGAGAAACACAGCTGACCATTGAGCTGCTTTACCACATCCTTTATACTTTAATTCACTTTTTTTCACAACACGCACACATACTGTCTTTGTGTTTCATAATGTGGCAAACAGTGTGCATATTTGTTGGATTTTTGATTATTATACCTTCATGAGGATTATGATGAGCTGCTTCTGACCTTTAAAAAGGTTGTGTTGTCAGTGGGTATTATCAGATTAGATAATCCTTTGATTTGAGAGTCTGCCTGATCAGCATCTTTTTTTATTTATTTAGCTCCCTTTTACCCTCCATGTAGCAGTTTGGTGGATCATAATTGAATAGCAGCGCTGAGAGCAGACAATAAAAAGTGCTTTTAGGCAAGATCTCAGTAATACCGAGACAAAATCGGGTCCTACTCCTGTCAGCCAAGGTTATTCTGCTGCAGCAGTGGGCCCAGTGGGCGAACATGCTGGAATACCTTTTGGTTGAAACAAACAGGGAGCTTTACAGCGTGAAAGTGCAAATCTGCAGGATTGTGTGGTGCAATGTAAACACTTTCAACTCCAATTAATTGATGGTGCACTTTTTATTTTAAAAATGCAGCCAAACTGCTTCACAGAGCGACATGAAATAAGCTCAGAAAACAGAGAAACAGTTTAAAATAGGAAAACAGTTGAAATTTAAAAACTATTTAACAAAATTTAAACAGAAAAATGAACCAAATTAGGTTTAAGATGAATAAGCACAATGTGAAAATAATAAATTAAAGGCTGAGCATTCCTTGAAGGAAAGCATATCACCTGCTGCCTTTCATGACGGAGTTTTAAACGAAGATCATCTCATGATGAGTAATGACTGAGTCATAACCATTTTCTTCAAACTTTGAAAAAAGTGTTCTCAAGTGATATTGCAACATCTCACACGATCTGTCAGAGCCTGAAGTGTGCGTTGTGGATGACTGTCAGCTACTACCACACCGAAGTTTGGCTCAATATCTGTGATTCAATGAGGCGCTGTGTGGCCTTTTGTGCAGGATAAGGTTGATTAATAGTAGCAACCAGCTGATGACTAAAAACAATACTCAGTTGTAGATGTACAGCCAATAATTACTTTCTGAGATCTTTACTGAAATCCATCCAGGCATGTTGCTAACAGCCAAACAGGGTTACCTCCAACGATGAATGCAAATATGTTGCACAATGTGTTGTACTCAAAGTATGTGTTGGGGATTATGCTTAGCTACTACTACACCAAATATTAGCTGAATGTCTGTCAAATTTGGCTGAGTTATAGCCATTTTTGTGTTTTCAGAGGTCAGCTGGTGTCGTGACAATAAAAGTTATTCGGTTGGAGACGTCAGCCAAGTGATTACTTGTGATTTACTTTGCTAAAGGTACAGGCACACACACAGACATGAGCAGAAACACTGTCACTCTTTCGTCCTTGGTGGTGTGTAAATTAAGAGCATCAAATGAGGAGGACGCTGTCTGACAGACAGGCTGCTAAAACACCAACTCAAAAGCAAAAATAAATCTTATAATTCTTTTTAAAACTCACCCACTTTGTGTCATATAGTATACGTGCAGGCCTTTATCATTTGTGCATGTTAGAAAAAGGAAAGAAAATGCTGACAGCTTCTTGGTAACTGAATCAAAATGAAGCCGAACTTCAAAACAACGTTTCCAACATCTTCTAAAGTTCATGACGTGGAGAGTTGAGGCTGTTTTAGTCACAGTGTGGAGTTTTAGTGACAGACTTGGGGAGTGTAGAAACCTGACTTTAGCTTCCTTAACAGCATAAAAGTAATTTGATAAATCACTGATATAGAAGCTCAGATTACATCTGCTTTAGATATTGATGTGTGATTTTGATTTAGGTGCTGTATAGCTTGCATGCTTGTGCTTTGAGCGACACTATGATGACTATAGATGATGCAAATGACATAAGAAAGCAAACAAAACTTGCACGTTTTTAATTTAGCAATAGTTTTAAGAAATAAGAAAATCTAAGCTTATTTGCATTATGTCATTTATAGAAGAAAAATTTCTAACCTTTGCAGCGACAGGATGTCTGAGGAACCCCTGCAGTTATTCTGGTTCTCACAAAGATCTCGGGTAACATTCTGAGTGTTGACCACATGAGTTATTTTTGTTTATTAAAAAGATAATTCACGTTGAGGATTACAGCACAGGGACCCAGCGCCTCTCCTCCCCCACCTTCCCCAGCACAGCCTCCATTTTAGCGTACAGATTTAATCGAGAGATGGAGCGAGGCCTGCCACATGGCGTGCTCTCTGTGTCCTCACCTCTCACCTCCCCTCCTCAGCCCCCCATCAGCTCCTTACCACATCAGGATACACTTGTTCTGCTGAATTCCGGTTTCAAACGGAACGCTGCCTTGCTCTGGTTTTCTGCAGGATCAGTATTAGAAGCAGGCGCACGCTGTCTCTCGGTGGTCCTGTGGTCAGGGAAGGGAAGGCCATAACGGCCTGTTAAACTTAGACACCTTTCAAACCTCACCAGCTCCTGCTTCCTCCCCACCCCATGGTCTTTCCTCCTGACCCTGTTCTTGACAGCTGTCACATACACACCCTTATCAGAGCGAGAGCAGATTAAAGAATAAAAAAGTTCCTTCCACTGCAGGCCAACCAAGATCTTCCCGCCCTCCCGCCTTATCTGTGCTGTCACATTTCTGAGCACTTCGCTGCCATAAACACATTTCTGTCAAACCCAAGTTTACTTTCTACTTTCAATATGAGAACAGTCTCCATTATGATGCTTTGAACAAAGTCCTAATATTTCTCAAACTGCTCTCACTCTGAACACTGGTTTGTCCTTTGACCTCTAGCATCTATTTCAGTCCCCTGCTGTTGAAAAGAGGCACTGCACCTAAGATTTCCAGGATGTTGAGATTCAATATTTTAACAAATTGTGCCTCAAAACTCTTTCTGTTTACTGCACTTTTTCTATATGGATTGTTGGCAGCTATACTTATCTTCCATTAAAATGAACCTGACTTCATTAACTCATATGGCAATAAAACTATCACTTGCCTTATTGCTCACCAGCCTTTATTTAAACAGACTTTAGTTTAACACATTACTGTAATTTATTTAAAAACGCTTTAAATGTATTTTCCTTTCATTTATGTTTTCTTTTAGGTTTTTACCTTGTTTTGCTCAGGATATAGGTGTACTTTGGCTTTTAAAGCCATGTTTCCTGATTTCATCTGATAAAACACTGCCACCTGCTGGATGAAAACTGACACTTCAATTTATTTTTGAAAATCTGGCGATTTTTGTGCAAAAGCTACACAAAATGAATTATTTACATGAGATTTTACTTTTTCCCTCTTTGCCTCTTTGTTTGTTTGTCCGAAACAAGCAAAGAAAGACAAGAAAGGTGAAAAAATAAATTTAAAAAAGTGAGTTTACAGTGAAATTTAGTATATCAAGCTATCTTTATTTAACCTTTATTTACCCTGAAAAAAGACTGATCACCAATAATAGTAGCAGTAGATCATTATTATGCTTGATATTAAATTACTGAATGATAGCAACCTAGATGAATAGAAAGAATTACCAAAAAACAAGATTGTGTGCCAGGATATTGTAGTGACACAAGTATCGGCCTCTTTTTCACTCCTTGTCAACAAGACTGATGGATGCAAAGAGGAGGGGAGATGAGATCAGGAGGGCAGGATGACTGATATTTAAAGAAAGGGCAGCTCACAGGGCTCTGAATCAAAAGTTGGGAAAATGTTGTTGTAATGAGCACATGACTGAAAACTAAGAATAGAAAAGATTAAAGAGTCATTGCTAAGGGAGTGATTATAACTTTTCTTAGTGATATAGATGAAATGAGAAGGTTCATACCTTTCTAGCAAATGATAATATCTCTCAGCGACAAAAACGTGTTTTGTTCTAGCTTGATATGTGCCTATAGATCAGAAATTGTTGCTGTGTAAATTATACCTCCGTCCTAAACAAAGCTTTTTTCAAACTCTCCAGCAGCTTTAGGAGCCACCAGGGGGCAGAACATGACGCCCAGAGACGTTTGAAACTTGTATTGTTTCCTCTCCTGTGACACAACACTGCACTCAAACAAAGACATACAGACAGAACCAAATGAGAAAGCTGATACATATAATGGCTCCCATGGGTGACTGAGCTTAATTGCTTATGGTTAGCTGCTGTGTGAGAGTGTGTGTGTGTGTATGTGTGTTTTATGAAGGCATATGCATAAAACAGAGAACAGATAAAAGGGAACTGGTGGTTATTCAGCAATAATTAAGTCACCATGAGGTGAACAATGGAAGCCATTTATTTTTTATTTTTTACAAAGCCAAGCTTATCCTGAGAGACTTGAATCTTGTGTGTGTGTCTTCAGTGCCTTTGTGTGTGTAGATCAGAGTCTCTTCACGTGTTAATATTGGGCACAGATGGCTCATTGTGAACCCTCCTAAAAGAAGTGCAGCATTTAAACTCACACACACACACACACACACACCAATCACACACCAGCTCTAAACCCCAAGAAAATGCTTTGTGAAGCCCAGACGTGAAGGAAGCCGCCGGCGTGACGCCAAGTTTATCAAGCAGGTGAGGCTGAGTGTGTGTTTATCCGTGTGTGAACTGATCCTGGTGGGTGGAAGGACAGTTTGGACGTAAGACGACAGAGAAAAGCTCGTAACGGTCTGTGCCGGTGTGCCAGGAACTGGACGTGGGAAAGTGTTGGTTTGGTGAGGAGAAAACTGGGCGACACTCCATTTAGAGTCAAACTGTGAGCTTTGGGTCAGCTGCAGATGGAGTCAGGGACATAGATGTCTGTGCTTATGCAGAAATGTGTATCTTTTAAATCCTCATCAACTCTCTGTCTCGTGAATGGCACCATCTCTGCTGTGGACTGATGCTGCAGTCACTTTTCTGAGTCACTAGTAGAATATTTGTAAAAAAAAAAAGTCACTTGCACCAAGCCAGTCCTCCTTGATTGGCCTTTTAAACAGCGTTATGACTTGATCGCTGTTATAAAAGAATAGCAGAGTTACTGACAAATGTTTCATTGGGCATCCTTCCGAACAACTGCAGAAAGTATTTTCACTGCCTATTTATCTTATGAACAAGAACTTGCTGGAAGAGTTTATACTGTTTCGTACATTTTCTTTATTCTTTTAGCTGGCATTTCTATGATATGTGACACAAATTGTTCAAAGAGTTGTACAGACAGTGACTAAAACATCTATAAAGTCAAACGTATCCCTATACATGTGATGTGAGTATTACAGTCAGAGCTGTGCAGTAAGTTTTCCACTGAGAGTCGTGCTTGTCAGCCTCAGTTTCTTCCCACAAAACTTTGGGGTCTCGTCTTCATCTCCACGCTTTTGAAGGAGTATCGCTCTCCAGTTCGTCCGTCTGTCAGGATGTACCACGTGCCCCAGTAGATCCCATTGGTCACGCCTGTGTAACGCCCGCGGTAATATCGTCCATTCAAGTTAGACGCAAGGCACGCGTCAAACCACCAGCCAGCGCCGTAGTACTGACCACAGTTTCCAGATACGTACCGGTCATTGTCTCTGTCTTCAGTGCTGAAAGGTCTGCCGTCGTGGTTGTAACGCTTACTGTAGCTCAAAGCATTGCCAGCATCACCAGAGAACTCACGGGCTGTCAGGCGATACCTGAAAGAGACAACATGGTGTGGTTTAGGTGGTGGAGAATGATTTGGTACTTAATCTTCTCTTACTCAACTTAGTTCATTCTTCGCTTTTCATGTACAGATGTTTTCCATGAGCATGTTTAAATCCAAATCATCATATCCACATGCTGATGTAAAATCAGTGTTTATCCTTAAGGGCATTTGGGAAAACAAATGTTCTGAGATGCTAAAAGCATGCAAGATTTGTGTCTCCAGATGCGAAAAAATGAACTTTGTACTGTTCATTTTATTACAAGGATAGTTCAGATCTTTTGAAGTGAGGTTCTATGGAAAGGTTATGAACAGTTAATATCTTACCGCTTGTAGATAGCTCTTTGAACAGCCTCAGTTTGGAAAAACAACAGCTTAATTCTGACTAGATTGAAAAGCTAACCAGTAGTCCAAAAGTTGCCAAGAAGAAAGAGGATTGCTGTTGTCTTAAAGCAACTCCAATCTCAAAAATGTCATAACAGTTCATACAAAAGTCATTTTATAAACCTTTAAACTGCCATCGGTTTTGCATTACACAAGTATTTTGGCAGAAATATTAAAATATTCATGCTGAAAGTGCTCCCAGGGTGCACTGGAAGTACTACAAAAGTTCCTAATGCTGCTATTTGTGCTTGCAATAAACCACAAAAATCTATGTAAATAAGCATAATGCAAAACTGACAGCAATGTAAAACCTCCCAAACCATTATGAAATTTTTGAGACTTAAGATAACAGCAATTCACTTTGGTCTTGGCGTCTCTTGGACTAGCTGTATGCTTGTCAATCCAGTCAAACTTCGACTCTGTTGAAGTTGACTGTTTAAGAGCTGTTTACAGCAGGTAAGATGTTAATTGTTCATAAACTTTTCGCAGAATGCTACTTTAACCCTCCTGAAGCCCTCATAACTGAAGAGAGGAAAAGAAGCCCTTGTAACTTTGAGTCCATTTGACCCAAAGGCCACAGAAGGATTAAAAGATCAGAACTACATGGTTTTAAGACTTGTAGGCAATCATGATCATCAGATGTATTGTCACCTCTGTGCCTCCGAGGCCACTTTGAAGTTGTTGTAGGTGGCCTGGCGTTTCTGTTGGTACCAGTCCTCCAGCTCAATGCGGAGTTGGTGTTGTCCGGTGGAGGTGAGGGCGTGTAGTGCCGCATTGCCAAGCCAATGCTCTCCCTGCAGGTTGCCAAAGCCTTCCCGGTATTCCTGCCACGTCTTGTTGAAGTCCACTGAGCCGTCCTGCCTATTCTGGATCACCGTCCAGCCGCCACCTGCTGTCTCCATGTCACATTTAGCCTGAGCCAAAACAAAAACTCTGATCTGATAAAGCCTCGATTTTCCACAGATAGCTTTCAGATCACCATGGGACGAAGAGTAAACTGGAAGTAAGGCTGCGTGTTTTGTGGGTGAGCTAAATGTGAAATACCTCCAGTGCCGGCCCATGGAGATCAGGCTGGATTGTATAGATTCCGTTCTCTTTGATCCCCAGCCTGTAAATCTCTGCGCAGTCCCGAGGATGTAACCTCTCCGTGGGGGCAACTGAAAGCCACACGAGATATTTTTATGCAAACCAGTGATTAGCCACAGTCCATGCGATTACAATCACTGTTCTCACCTGTGGATGGATATTGGGTGATGCTCTTGAGGAAAAGCAGCAGATCTCTTTCACCCTCTCTTCCCACTGCAGCACTCTCTGTCAACCCAGAGACAGATTAGATTATCAATAAAACTGAGGATTATTTTTGAAATATTCACAAAATGGCTGTAACAGAGACACCTAAAACGTCTTTAAATTGCAAGCCATGTGTGTTTATATGCTCACAGTTTTTGCCAATGCAGTAAAATTCCTATCCACTCACCTATGACCGACACTTTTGCACGCTTCTGTTTACTATGTGAGGGGGAGTGACTGCCCTGGCATTTCTGTGTGTGATGTTTGTGTATTCTGTGTGCTGCAGAGGTGGTGGTTATAA
Source organism: Kryptolebias marmoratus (assembly GCF_001649575.2). NCBI lineage: Eukaryota > Metazoa > Chordata > Actinopteri > Cyprinodontiformes > Rivulidae > Kryptolebias > Kryptolebias marmoratus. The sequence continues at coordinate 14,703,848 of NC_051433.1, read as the reverse complement.
ATGTGTCCTGCTCACCCAGTCGCTTGGCCATCGTTCCGAGCGTTTGGCTGTGACAGTGGAGGTCACACTCCGTCAGCACAGCTGCCATTAATGCCAGGATGGTCCCTAGAGAGTTGCTCTCCTGGCCCCCCTGACTCCAGGCGGCCCCTGATTCCTGGAGAGAACTCATGCACCGCTGCAGATGAACTAGGCGCTCTTTAACACCTCCTGTCTGTAAGACAGTGCCAACAAGTTCATAAAAAGTTGGTTACATTGCAGATTTTATACCCAAAATCAAGGGAAAACACTGCATCTTAAATAAAAACCCACAGTGAGGCCAAAGAAAAAGTACTTGGGCTCTTTTGCCATTGACAGGCTTAGAATGTCATTTTAAAACCAACTTATTATGTGTAATGGGAATTCCTACAGAGACATAAAGGATGCAAAAAAATCACCATAAATGGCATGTTTTCCAGTCAAATTTAACCAGAGGTGAGTTTTTGCAAGAAGAAGAAGCATGAGTGAGAGCTGAGAAGAGTTGGGTGGATTACAGATTTGGAGGAGAGAAGGTTGAATTAACTTTTATCTAATAGGCCAGAAAATAAACAGTGGATAACATTTGTATAAGTTGGAGCTGATTCAACAAAAATTAATCCTCTCATTTTCGAAAACTCCCACCCGTCTGGGGAACATGGTAATGCTGAACATGTTAGAAATGTTTAAAAACAGTCTGTGTACTATGCTTTGCTAACTACCATGTTTGCAGATTATTTTGATTTGCATGGCCACAGCCAGTAACATAACAGAAAATATTCCCCATTATTAGCTCTATTTTCTGAGGACAACGTTGTTTCATAATTGCAAAGACGTTCAGAAGAAGAACAACTTTAGAATCTATATTCCTGTTCATCACTTAACACCAGTGAAAATATGAGAATAAAACCCATTTTTTTAAAGGTTGTCTTCCAAATGTTGTGTATTTGCATCCATAAATTTGGTTAACATAGGTCTTCAGTGAAAATAATTCTTTAGTTTGAGAGTTAACACCTCAAAGGTTAATCCTAAAACCCATTGCTCAGTTTTCTGTGTCTCACATTTACATCACCCATTGTGATCATGTCCCTCACACCTGTTGCTGCATGAGCTCAGCACCACCATATGACAAGAACATTTTAAAAAAGCAGACCTAATTTTATCCCTGCTTTGATTGCTGACACTAATAGATCCATGTCTGTTCGGGGGGATGCCAAGTTTAGCGTCTGTGCCTTGATATCCTGCTGACCACTCTCACTGGCACATATGAAAAAAAAAACAGCCTGCTTTGGCTTGCCTGTTACTGTCATTGTGCAAATCTTATACTTGTAAAGCCGAGTAAATAATGCACAATGTCACTTCTCTTAAAATGTCAAAGGAAGATTTATAAAGTGGAAACAATAAACCTTATTTATCCCAACTTTTGAGCTCAAGACGCACTCTTACTTTATTCTGAACGTGGGAGAAATCTTTTCTGAGCTCCACCCTCCCGAGGAACAACTGAGATGGCTGGGAGTGAACCTCCCATCCTGCATGCACTTGTCCCAGTTTGACCCTCACAGACCTCTGTACTCACTGCTGCTGCTGCTGCTGCTGCTGCTGCTGCTGTTGCTCCGGCTGCTGGTGAGACGGGTGCAGCCACTAATCTGTCCTTGCAGGGTGGATGTAAGCAGGCTGGAGACGCATCTGAGGACAGCAGTGCTCCCACATACAGAGACAGCAAAGGAAGCATGCTGAGGAAGTTGAAAGCAATCATGGGAAAATAGCTTTGTTTCAAAGATGCCTAATTAAAGGTAAACCTCACTGGGTGAAGCTGTAATTGCTTTGGTAATAATTCCCTGCAAAAAAACAAAAAAAACTTTTTTTCTTGAAGTTCCTCTTCAGGTGAAAAAAAACACCTCCCAGTTTGTCCCTTTTGTTTAGATGTTTGTGTTGTTCACCTTATCCATCCAGTTTCCTCTGTGTCCTCTTTTTTTTGTCCTTTTTTCTCAGCTCATCTCACTCCTTCTTGGTCCTGCTCGTTCTGTTTTAGTGAGGTTGCTTTGGCTCGGATTCCTAGATAAATGCTCTTTGCTGTCTGACACGGACCAATGCACCCACCCCCAACACACACACACACCATCTCATCTCCTTAACTTACACTCCCACACAGCCACATAGAGATGCATCTATGCACACATATATGCAGCACTTTCTCTACAACTAATAAAGAGTATAACATAATTTAACGTAGATTTTACAGACCTGCATGTCTTAATAATCATCTGCCCATCAGCGCTGACTTTTTCCACCTCCCACCTTTGATCGTCAAGGTGAAAATCCATCAGAAGCTTCAAGCATTTGGCTTCTTCTCCCCTGTGAACATTTTCCTCACTCACGTGGCTTTTGAGCACCAGTGTTTCAGTTTGCAAACTGAATTCCAAAGCAGCTGTAAAAACTCTGCATTCAATAGGTGCAAGAAGGCAGGAATTTCTCTACAAACACCGGAGTCATCCCAGTCATTGATTTTGCAGAGGTACACTCTAAGGAGGAGAACAAACATGGGCACATGAACGCTGAGCAGGACCAACCCACAGTGAACTCTTCACACTTCAGGCACTAGTAGTACAGTTACCAATAACACTTTGTTTTATTATTATGTTAAAGTTTTTATTCCCAGTTGAAAACATGCATTAGCCCAAACTGAAGACACACTGTCAAAATTATTCACACAATTTGCAATAAAGGAAGCCTCTGTAAACCTTTTATTGGAATCCATATGGGGGACCCAGAAGAAAATCTTTGGGAACCACTGCATTAGCTATTGCTACTAAGTTAGACATTAGATACTAAATGCAAATGGTCGCTTATTTATGTTGCATTGTCTCATTTCTCCAAGGAAACAACCACACAAATATTTTTTAACTTTAATTATTCATTAGCATCTGAGTTTTTTTCTACTTTAGATAGTATGTGTACACATTTTTTTATATAAAAGTAGTTTTATCTGTTGTAGAAATACTCACATATTCTGTTGATATTCCTATGACCTATTGTTTTTATGTATATTTAACCTTTTTTAACAGTTTTACAGTTCTTCTCAAAAGACTTAAAACATTTCGGAGTGATTTGTTTCTCTACAGAAGTCTGAAACATGAATATGGAGGAAAGCCTTGCATTGATTTGAAATTAGTTGACACTGACCTCTAGTGGTGGGTAGCATTCAAACCTTTTTGAGTATAAATCACTGCAGTGAAGCACACTAAATCCAGATAGTTATCAACATGTTTGTACAAAAGATGAGGTAGGGAATAGACAGTTTTAAGTGTAGGAAGTCTTCCTTTTTTAGAGGGTTTAGACATGTTTTAGACATGTCTGACTTGTCAAACTTGCGTAATATCGCTACAGTTTTTTCTAAGCCAATGAAAATTGGGCTGCGTCTGACGTCATACGCAGACGTTGTTTTGGAGAAGGAAGTGAAAGGGGAAGACAGAACTGAAGGCAGTTAACTGACGGGCAGGCGAGCAGGCGAGCAGGCAGGCTAGCTCTCTGTAGCAAAGTGCCAAATTTAAACATCATTTGTTGATAAATTGCCTCGTCAAACTTAAGACACGATTCCTCTTCGTGTTGGTCACACAACGGACAGCGTATTTTTTGTGAAAATCCGAATCGGGGCGTTGCTCAGTAAAAACCTGACCCAACGAGTGAAGCTCTTGCGAGCTAACTAGCTAGCGTAGATTTGGTTAGCTTCCCTGAACAATAACAGCTAGTTAGCTCCCGGCTCCGTAACGGCCAAGAAGTCGCCTCTTTTCTGCGTGCTTCAACCTAAAAGTAAGTGTTTAAAAGGCGAACATTGTGTTTATGTGTTAAATTTTGATTTTACTTCCTCGGTTAGTGCTCGGTGTCCGGGTTAACCTGACGCTAACTCGTTAATGGTGGTACAGGGTTTTTTTCTTTTCGAGAAGCTGGTTGGTTAAAAAACAAAAAACAAAAAAACAACAAGGCCTGACTGTGGCTCCTCTGGGTTGACTCCAACAAGGAAGGAGAACCGGGTAACCGCGCACAGCATCGGGAAAAAGAAGCTTCCTTCTCTTTGTCATGGGTTAACAGTGGATTATTATTACTTTTTGGCATTATTATGTTATCTGAATTACGCCAGTTTTCATCTAAAGTCCAGAGAAATACGAGTTGTCACAACAGTTTCAAACATTTCAGAAGAAGTTGTGGACCACCATCCAGGGCAGGAGACATGTCTTAATGCTGACATGTGTCTACTTTTGACACATTATCGTCGACAGTGTGTTTTCAGACTGCTGAAGTATCCCGTGATATAACTAGTTTTAGTTTCGCTTATGACGCACTCGTTTTGCAGATAACGTTTACTTTCTCTTTATTGTCTGTCATGACATTTTAGCTGATTTGTTGTTGTTTTTTTTCATGTTTTGTCACTTTGATTTGTATTTAGTGATGTAGCCACCTTTTGATGCAACAGTTATCGGACACCCTGCACTTGATGTTCTCACAGAAATGGGAGTGTTTGGACTCATATTTCATTATTTTTTATGTCTGCTGCTCCTTCATCTAAAGTTCGTTGTGTGTTTAAAAAAGATGATTAATAGATGGCATTAACTATAGCTGATGAACATGGTGGAAATGACAGCATAATATCTGTTTGCTTGAAAATAATTTAAATAATTCTGTTGTTGCAGACACCCTGATGTGGCCATAATACTTACTAGGTGGTGAACCTAAACATGAAACCTGTTGCTATTTAAACATAAAAGTGTTTTGTTTTGCTTCTCGTTTTATTTTTAGCACAAAAAAGTCTGCAGTGTCCTGTGTTTTTTGATTTTGGCTTTTATTTTCAAAACTAGTAATTATTGGCATCTTTTCCTATAATGTCATCAATTCCACTGAGGTTGTTCATTATTAAAGCAGGTGTCTAGTTTATAATTGTATTAGTTTTTTTTTAACTGTTTATGCATGGTTGATGAGGTAAACATGGCTGAGATTATTTTATGCTGCGTGAGCAACGTGGCTTTATACTGTACAACCTTTTTAAGCACACTTTCCTATTTAACACTTTTTTTCAAATCCAATCTCTGTGAATTAAGCGCTGCGCGTGTAATTATCAGTGGCTCGTGTTACAGCTGTGAATTTGATGTGTGTGTTTAAATGTTATTTACGAAAGCGCTGCAGCTTCTCACAAGAGACTTTAAAACCGACTCGACTTGTGACTTGGAGGGAGTCCATGAGAAACATCTGAACTCTACCTCCCGAGTCTGTGTTTAGTTTAGGGTTTGTGCTCGTGTGCTTTCATAATCCATGTCTAGATGTACAGACAAAGCAGGGAAAGGGAAATCATACTGAGCCTTTTGCTCAAGTCCATGAGCTGCTGCATACAGTTTTACTGTAATAAGAACATTGAGCTATGGGGAACACTTTACTGAAGATATTTATTTAAAAAAAACACATTTTGTGCAGATGGATACCTTCCATGCAATGTACAGATCCGTTTAAATGTGGTAAATTCAACTACCACCACATATCAGAAACCTACAAACATTGGGAAACATGTTCATTTTAGCGGTGAAATCTTCCACCTAATGCTAATGTTTAAATGACAAAGAGTGTCCAAACTATTGTTGTTGACATTGAAAATCAATGTCCATTTCCCTGGTATGCGTCCAAAGATAGAATACCTGATCTCAGTTTCTTCTGTAATCATGTGACAGCAGTCTGAACACACCTAGACTTTAGTTTTGTGCCTCTGTCAGCTAATCTGTGCTTCACAGTACTGTTGTCACTGGAGTACCTTGTTTGTTTCATTCAGAAAGAATGCAAGTACTTTCCAGCTTTTGATGGTAACAACACAAGTATCTGTTTTTGTTTGTTTGTTTTTTGTTTTAGTTAGCTGCACAACTTTTAATTTATTCCTAAAGCTTATTTTTCAGCATCTGTTTAAAATACAGTTGAAGGTTTTCAATCTTAGTTAATAATTTTTATTTTAAGTGTAGGTTTTGAGCCTTAACATTGCTACACAAAAACAGTTTGGATTTTTTTTTATTGTGTTTTGGTGCCTAAAAAGAGATTAAAGTACAAATTAATCTTAATGATCAGACTAATAAATGTTTTTAAACATTTAAATATGTATTTGTAAGATATACAGTATACACTTGTGTACTTGTTGATATTATCCTAGGTGTTGAGGAAATAATTTTACAAATAAACAGCTAATGCTACATTCAATCTCAGACTGTTCACACAATTACAGTAAACCTTTCTGTTTTGCAGAAGCAATGCAGTGGAGGTTTCTTTGGTACGAAAGTGTAAAGAAATAAAGCAGGCTACTATTAAAAAAAAAACAGTTTATTTAGTCTGGCTTGCCTGTTTGTGTAGGAAAACAGCTCAGAGAGAAATCTGCAGGACTGGGGCACATTTATCTGCACTTCCCAACATTATCACAACAGTTTGTGTTCAGTGATCAGAGGTTGATAGAAAACAAGTGACATTCTTCCTTCGGTGAGGGTTTGTAAGATAAACCCATAAACTATGTGATAAAATACTAAGGTATTGATGACAGATGTTGTTTCAGGGTTGCCCAGATCTGGACTGTTTTATTGTCATGATGGCTGAAATCATAAATTTAACTTAAGCATCACCGTTTTTGTTGGATATACGGGGCTATGTTTCAACCCAGCTTTGTCTCATTCCACCAAGTTACGTTTAAATGTTATCTAATAAGTGTACTGCATAGTTAGCATTTTTACTTTAGTTAGTAGATAGGTACTACTTAGATACTACTACATGCTCATAGGACTGATTGCTCTAAGTAAAGTTTTACAAAAGAATTGTAAGGGTTGTCATAAAGTTCATAGCTGTGTAGAGTGGGACATGTTTGTTAGCATGTTGTCAGCTTAGTGATAGTAGTATTGACAAGAAGCTGACCCTCTAAGACGTGTGTAACTTCCGTGTGTGTGTGTGCGAGAGAAGGGGGGGTGAGAGGGATGTGTTCCTCGTGATTTTTCTGAGCAGCTTACGAAACACATGACTGGAGTGAGCAGCATTCAAACCTCACTGGTATTGGACTCTGAAAAGTCACAGATTTGTGGACCATATCTCTGGGCCACTCGTGTATAAACGTTCACGTCTCTGAACAACAGAAAACTTTCACTTTGGTTGTTACTTGCAATGAGAAGGTTTGGTGACGTGTTGCTACCTTCTGTGTGCCTGCAGCTGTGGAGAAATGACTTCCAGGAAGAAAGTGCTCTTGAAAGTCATCATTCTCGGAGATTCTGGGTGAGTCACTGCATGGGATTTTATTTTATTATTTATTTTCACATGTCAAAACCAGCATTGTGAAACAGAGGAAATCAGGTCTGTTCTGAAAATAGTTCAGGATTAGAACGTTTTTTGTTAGATCTAGTGTTCATTCTCTGTGTCACTTCCTTGTCAGCTGGAGCTGTCATAAGCTGTTTCCAGGCAGAGCAAACCATCTGCACTTTTAAATGTTGGAGTACATGTTTTTTCTTTAAACCACAGCTTTTATTTATCAGTTTTCAGTACTATTTAAAGAGCACATGATTGTTAATTCCTACATTAGTTGCAATTTTTCTATCAAAACTGAGCTTTAAACATGAAACATGTGATGTAAATATTAGAGACAAGCAGTTGGAGACATTTACATTCACTTTGTCAAAACACTGCATCCCTTGTTATTACCCAGTTCCGTTCTTTAGGGCAAGGAATATTAATTACTTTATAACAGTGGAATAAACAAAGTCCACGTTTCAGTCAGAAGGGGTTAACTTATCCTGCAGGTTATGTCAACTCACATACAAAACTAATTAATGTAAAACTTTCAGTGTTTACCAAATCACTGATTGAATTACTAAATGCAAACCAGTTTACTGCTACACCAATATGTTTGAATATATGTATATGTTGGAAGAAAGAGTGGTGCACTTTAATAACAGAAAAAAAAGATATTTAACAATTATCTAAACATAAACACATACATTGATAGAATAAAATAAGAACTGGATAAAAATTCTTATCTTCAAAGTCCCACAGTTTTATTTTATTATGCAAAATACAACCCCTTTGGTTAGACGTGATGGTATCAGGGTTTCTTATCTGAATAATAAATGTGTTTTTCTTTAAAAGGTTAATGGAAACAACAAAAGACAAAAAAAAGTTTCAATCCCTGTAGTAGAAAAACGCTTCATGCACAATTTCTACAAAGCTATCTTTATATGATAATTGGATTTAAACATACATTAATGGTCAGAACGACTTTATTGGAGATGTTTTCTTAACAACTAGAACGGGATTTGTTTTTTATATGTCGTGTCTCGTTTGCGTTTATTTCCCCCCTCTTCTTTTTGTTACACACACAAAAGGGGAATAAAAGCTTTAAATGGTGTTCCTTTATGTCAGCCAACCTTAATTTAATTTAGTTAATTTAATCACTGCTCATTTCAAACAATACTTCTGTAATTTGTTGTCCCTTCAGTGTCGGAAAAACCTCCCTAATGAACCAGTATGTGAACAAAAAGTTTAGTAACCAGTACAAAGCTACAATAGGAGCAGATTTCCTGACCAAGGAGGTGATGGTGGACGACCGACTTGTTACTATGCAGGTAAAATTTCCAACCTTTTTTTTTTTAAGAATATATGAAAAATTAAATAATTCAAATATTATTGAAATATTTTCTTCTGTTAATCCTTAGTTTGTCGTCATTGTTCTGTATTGTTGAGTCAAACTGGTGTATTAAACCTATTATATATATGTGTATATATTTTTTTTTTTTTGTGTGTGTCTTTAAGATCTGGGACACAGCTGGCCAAGAGAGGTTTCAGTCTTTGGGTGTTGCGTTCTACCGTGGAGCGGACTGCTGCGTGCTGGTGTTCGATGTGACTGCGCCCAACACCTTCAAGACCCTCGACAGCTGGAGGGATGAGTTCCTAATCCAGGCCAGCCCTCGAGATCCAGAGCACTTCCCCTTCGTGGTGCTGGGCAACAAGATCGACTTGGAGAACAGACAGGTTATTATCAGCTTCCTGAGACAGAGACTGGGTCCACTAAATGTGTTTAGAATCTGCTGTCAGCATTCAGCCGTGCCATAACCTTTCAGACACATAAAGCTTTTACTTTTACGGCTCTCCTGTGTAATGTGATGAGTATTCAGAAATGATCTATTCAGGCACTTTAGTAAAAGTGTTCATAGGGTTTAACTGCTCTGTAAGGAATGTGAGTACACTCGGTGAGATTACAAGAATCAGCGTAAGCGTTTTTTATCAGCGCGAGTTAAAGTGCATAGCTTACATTCTTGTGCAGGTAAACGTGGCTCTTTGTCAGCGTAAGGCTTAAATCTAGCAGGTACTTTAATAATCTATAAGTTAAATTAAATTGTTGAAGTTTTATTTACTAGAAGAAAAGTTCTTCATACAAAAATTGTTCGCACAAACATGATTTGTAGGCAGGAATCACATCCTGTATTGGCCATTATACATGGTTTCTATGCTGCCTTAAACATATGGAAAAGTATAGAATTAGTTTTTAGTATTTCCTAAGTCTGAATAAGTACAGAAAAAAAGAAAATGGAGCATGAAAATTAAATTGATATCATATAGGTTGGACACAGCCTGATTGTGTAGGAGACGGTGAACTGGGTTCTTTACTGATTACATGGATGCCATAAATGGACAGGAATATGAATGACAATTTTACTTCACTTTTCTTATTTGTAGTTGCAAATAATCTGTAAGCTGCTACACCTGGAACCACAATCATCTGGCAGATATCTACCAAATAATTAACATGATCCTAATGTTTTTACTTAAATATTAAAAGCAGCCTGAAAATTGGCTAAGAAATCTGAAAATTTGAATTTATAAATATGAAATGAAAAACGTTTGGGAACCCTGCTTACTTCAGCGAAGCTTGATAAGTCTCTGACTGACACTTAGCCAGGAACTATGAATGAAATGCATTTAACTTTCTGATCTTTTTTTTAAGTTGCATTATGTTAAATAAAGTTTAGTTGTGCGTTCATTGTTTGCATGAAACTTCCATGTGAAACCGTCAGTTTTGTTGAATAATCGCTTCACCTAATTTTTTTGATTTATTTTTTGCACACAGGTGACCACTAAAAGGGCTCAGGCTTGGTGTCAGAGTAAGAACAATATCCCCTACTTTGAGACCAGCGCCAAAGAGGCCATCAATGTAGAACAGGCATTCCAGACAATTGCACGTAACGCCCTCAAACAGGTGAGTTACTTGTGCTTGACATGAAATTTGGGGGTTTTATATTAGAATATCTCCTTGTGTTGTTCGTGAAAGAAGAAGAACAATTGAGGTTTTCTTACATGTACTGTTTCGTCTTGATTTTTGTTTTATTTTCCACAGGAGACAGAGGTGGAGTTGTATAACGAGTTCCCGGAGCCCATAAAGCTGGGTGGGAGCTCGACTAGACCTTCTCAAGAAAGCTGCAGCTGCTGAGAGACAACCTGGACCATCTTCTTCTTCTCTCAGCTTTCTGAAACGGCCCTCGTCATCACCCTGTTACATCGACATCACCCTCGCTCCCAGGGAAACGACTTCCCTTCTGGTCTTCCTCACACACTGCTCATTCCATTGACACGCTGCACATGGATGTATGTCCCCTCCCCCCCACATACACACTTATTACACAAATTAATACACTAGCACACTCTTACTTAAAATGATGACAAATCCAGTGGTGTAAGATCCCACAGGCGGAGAGAAACAACCCTTCTGACCATATATCCAATGACTTGTTCGCGATCGAACTCCTGTCCCGCACCGTATTTGTCAGGTATGGTTCTCACACTGAAAGGGCAAGATGGAGCCATGTTCAAAGAGTGCGATTGGGAGCTCTGGGTGGACTGGCTGATGCTCTGTATTGTGAGACAATATTAGCTTATTCCCAAGAAACATCATCTCAAATATTTAATCCCCTGCTTTCTGCTTGTTTTCTCTTTGCCCATTTGTCAAGAAATAATCCATAGAACAAAATGTTTTATGTGGCTGTTATCTGAAACCTGTTTATTTGCACTTTTTATTTGTTTTTTTTGCCTTTAAATGTTATAGAGGGGTGAATAATTAAATTAAATTTTTTGTCTTCAATTACATGCCTTTTTGTTAAGCTTCAGATTTATACTCGCTTTTCCCCTCTTCAAATATCTCCTGAGAATCATTAGAACAATCAGGTGATTGTATTGCCTTGTCACTTCAGGATTAGGATTTAAAACTGCCTCACACACTGCTGGAACATATGTTACTGTGTTAAATAAAAGCTGATAAGGCAGTCACAGTGCAAAATGTTAATTTGTTGATATATAAAGTTTGCCTTCAATGCAACATTTCTTGTACTGCTACTATTACTGCTGTATGTGTCATGTCCTCCTCAGACATCTCTCAGTGCTAAACTATACACGTCACCAACACTGCGTACACTCGTCTTCTGTCCTGTCTTTGTTATTGCTGTTCTATCTATCTGCTTGTAGCTCAGGTCGGCTAAGTACTTAATATTTTTAACGGATTGTGTATCACGGTGTATAGAAGGTAAAGAACTGAATTAAAAATCTATGTTCCTTTCCATTTAAAGAAAATATTCAACCATTTGCTCTGGTATTACTCTTTTTTTTTTTTTTTTTTTTCTTTTCTTTCTTTTTTTCCTTACAGAAAGCATTTCTGCAATGCCAATAATGTTGTAAAAGAAAATTTGAACGTCAAATAATAAAATTCTTGAATATATCAATAGTTTAGCGATATTTGTCTCAATTTTTTAACATTTTAAATGTATCTTTTAATAGCAAAAGATTGTTCTTGGTACTAGTTCATTTATTTATTTTTCTCTTTTTTTTTTTTTTTGAGGTACCCTTATGTGTAAACTCACTCACCTGTTATTTTTCCACTCTTAACTTGTAAAGTCACATCCAAAACAACTGAGCACTGATGGGTTTGTAGGCTCTTGAGGAACTAAGGAGTGTGCCCTGTTGTAGGCAGGCTGACTGGGTTTTTTTCTGGTTTGTTGTTTTAATCTATTTTCTTATGAGTAACCTCACAAGGAATGTCAGGTTTCAGTGAAGACCTCAAAACATTTGGAGAAGCCAAATGGACGTTTGCGTTTACTTCCTGCTTTTTCTACAAAAAAAACTTCAGTGGCATGTATCTAAAGTTTAATCTCTTGAGCTCAAGAAGTGTGCAGACTCAACAAAAATGGAAGCTGCCTTCTGTTCAGGTGAGCCAGCTGTGCCGCCCTCCAGACTGTCAGCGTGGTGTCCTACTTTGAAATTTTTGGAACAACAGAGTTATAAAACGAGTTTCATGACATCGAGAAAACATCTTAGTTGATCCAGAATGCAGCCAGACAGCTGGTGCTGCTTACATTTTGTGAGTCTGTTTTTAACACGAGCTCCCCAGCTTGTGGAATCCTCCTTTTTAACATGCAAACCCGTCAGTGGCTGAATTCCATCTTGTTCAGAAGAAATTAGAGAATTTAAGACCTGCTGAAGAGCAGAGAAACATCTAAAACATCTAAAACATCCAGGATGGTGGCCCTCCAGGACCTGGACTGGACACCACTGACCCACACCCTCTCTTTGCTTTCAAAACGAGCCTCGAAACGTATTAGTTTCTGTTGTGTAGCATGCATCTAATTTAGAAATTACATTAGTGTTTATGTTTTTTGAAGTTGGTCTTATTTGCACATTTATTTGTACATTTTTACCTGTTTAAGTTTTGTCAAGTACTTCTGTTGGACCTTTTTTGAAAACTGCCATATAATTTAATAAGAGCAGTGTCTCTTAAGGAGACACTTTGAAGCTTTACATAACTGTATCAGGCTTTAAAAGCAGCACTTTATAATAAAACAGCACAGAGCTCACACTGTTAATGAATTGCAGCGCTGCACAAAATCCTGTTTGCTCTCTGAAGCTAAAGATAAAATAGCGCTGATAGAAAAGCACACGCTTTGTTTTTGTGTCTAGTTTTAGGAAAAACTTGCAAATAAGATGAATTTAATTTAACTAATCTGCTGTTTTCATCTCTTTAGCAAACTGACGTTCAACACGTCCTCTTTTAAAAAAAAAAACTTTTTTCATTTCCGGTGTGTTTGCGGAAATCGCGGAAGGAGCCACTTCCGTCTTTAGCCGTCTCTATTGAAGCAGAAAAAATGGTAAGAGATATTTGACTTCTAACACATTAAACATTGTATTTTAACAGGTACCTGTGTAATAATCTGTCGGTAGAGGACAGGGGGCATTCATACAGTAATGCTGCAGTATAAAGACCAGCTTTCTTTTATTTTTTCCTCCTAGTTTTCTTTCATGATGCTAACAGGCTAACATTAGCTACTCGGTTTCCTGCCTTTAAAAAAGAGATTTTATCTCTTTGTTTGTTACAGTTCCTAAAGATGTTGATAATTCAAATGTTGTTTCTTATTTGTAGGCTCGGTAACTGGTCGTAATTCTGGTAAAACTGTAGTTAATCGTAAAAACTCAGTACGGAAATGAAGGTTGATCTTGAAGTGTGCTGGTGGCTCCAGATGATCTGATAAGGAGGATGGATCAGACGTGATTGTGCAACTTTTTTCATTTTGTAGTTCTTATTTTTACAGCAGATATATGTTGCAGCTATCCCAATATAATTTAAAACGGAAAATAATCACAATCTATTTATGGTAAACTGGGCTATATTTTTAAAATAAAATAGAAATTGAAAATATGTGAGGTAAGAGGCTTCTCAAGTTATTTATCAGAAACAAACAACAACAAATAAACAAAACTGATTGCAGTGTGAACTGAGTTATATATATTTTTACCAATATTAAACATGTTAGTAGTTCCTGACTAATTCCTGTCTTCTCTCGCACACAATTATTGTAAAAAAAAAAAAAAAAAAAAAAAAAAGAACGAGAAAAAAAACATTGTATGACATTCTGTATTAACTCATGTCAGTATTGTAATGACCCAAAGTCCAAACCTCATTTATTAGACCGAGATTCTGAAAAAGGACCTAAGAAGAGATATATGTGCAAAAACAAATCCCCTCAACCCTCAATAAATGTCGTAAAGAAGATCCTTCAACACAAATGTGAGAGTCTGAAATGGACAATTATTTATTTTGGTTAACTGGGCTTTGACAAACTATTAAATCATGGGTGTGTTTAGTTTTCTTCACACACTGCTTCAGGACTTTGTCCTAATCTTGTTGAACAAGTATGGGCATGGTGTTCCAGTCATATGTTGTTGTTCATTTAAGGTTATATTTAGTGTGTTTTAAGAGGCCTGTTTGACATATTCAGGGTATCTTTGGGTGATCTGGCTTGACTGGAAAACTGGTTATCAGTCCACTAAGTTAAATCAGTTGTTTGGGTTCTGAGTTTGTTTACATTTAGGAGAAACTGGCCGAAGTAACTTTAGGGGACTAATCATAATTATCAAAAATTATGTTTCACGGTCATTATTTTCAGGGTTGTGTTGAGTGTATTTTGTTCAGTTCTTGTGGTCCAGGTGTGGCCTTTGACTGAGCTCAGTCTTAATCTTTCCCATCACCCTCGGACATTTTAGATGCTTTTTGTATTCAACAAGGAACACAAATAAAATGATTTAATCCTTTAATTAAGTAAGCTGGCAGATGTAAAAAAAAAAAAAAAGATAATTTTCTATTCAGGCTTTAAAATGTTATCTGCTGTTTTAGTTGACGTAATGAATATCATTCAGACACATTATGATCCAGTTTGATGCACTCCACACTCGTGCTTTTATTTAAGGCAAAATAAATTATAGTTCTTTCAAATAATTACTTTTAGAGTAAACTACATAAGTACTTGGTATCAGAAGGTTACTTCTCAATAAAAAACAAGCAAATAAATCGGTTTAACTTTAAGAAAAATTGAGTGACGAGACTTACTGTCGACACAGCAGTTATTTTATTTTTTTTCCTTACAGAATTGGTCACTAGGTGGCGCTAAGATTCTGTGGAGGAGGTTAGACTTTGAGACCCAAAGTAAGAAGTGAACCACATTAATGATACTGAAAAATCCCAACCTGGACCTGAAGTTAACTCACAAAGCATCACAATGTTATTTGTTTTTTGGCATAGTACATAAAAATGATGCATTTTCTTTCTAACAGTGTAAATGTGATTTCTGACAGCACTGGCAACCTACATGTGTGATAAGTCGAATTTAACATTTAAAACCTTCAGTCCTACACTGAGAAGATTTGGTGGTTATTTTCACCTGTAAGGAGATATTTTGCTGACATGGTTTGGATCTACTTTTACACTTGAGAGGTTCACCACGAATCAAAGTGATTCTGATTGATCACCTTCTTCCTGTGATGAAATAATTTGGTTTTGTCAGAGCTTGTTGCTGTCATTAGCAGAACATCAAATTAGGTAATATATAAATAAATGCCCTTTCATCACTTCAGAATAACAGAATAAATATCCAGGAGTGTGTAAAATGAACGCTGAGGAGTGTTGAAGCTCTACCTGGGCGTCATAGTATAACGCCTGATCAAAACACTTTGTGTTGTCGATAGATATTTTTTATTATTTGTGAGATTTAAGTTTCTGTCATTGACAGTAGTTGCTTTGTTATTAGTTTGACTTCATTTTGGAGATGGTAGGTGTTTGTTTCTCCAGTAAAGAATTTGTTTCAGAAAAATGTTGCAGAACGGTGACAGTTTTTAGTTGTAGCAGCAGAAGAGAAAAGTAAAACAACCAGTTTCTGCTCTGAGTCAACATCCAAGGCAGCCAGTGACTGAACTGTTGTCGAGTTAAAAACAAAACACAAAAAACTCGGTCCGATTTGTGGAACTTGTTGATCTGCAGGACTTTTTATAAACCAGTCAGGCTCAGTTGCTCAGTTTATTCTTCATCATAAATTACTTTCACGTGGTTTTTGTCTTGTTTTCCATGTCAAGACGGCGACTTTGCGTCCATACCTCAATGCGGTGCGCGCCACGCTGCAGGCCGCTCTCTGCCTAGAGAATTTCTCCTCCCAAGTGGTGGAAAGACACAACAAACCAGAGGTGGAAGTCAGGTGAGCCTTCGGGGTTCAGCTTGTAATGCTCAGTGGTTGGAGAGCAGAGTAACAACTGCGTGTGTCGTCTCTCGTCCAGGAGCAGTAAAGAGTTGCTCCTCCAGCCTGTGATCATCAGTCGTAACGAGAAGGAGAAGGTCCTGATCGAGGGCTCCATCAACTCTGTCCGGGTCAGCATCGCTGTCAAGCAGGTCAGTCGAGTTTCCGGCCTCACAGCTTGTCGAGAAGCATTCGCAGCGGCCCGCAATCACAAACTTTCTGTCTGTTATTCATTTTTCGCTGTAGGCAGACGAGATTGAGAAGATTCTGTGTCATAAGTTCATGCGTTTTATGATGATGAGAGCAGAAAACTTCTTTATCCTGAGGAGGAAACCTGTGGAGGTGAGTAACTGCTGACACGGCTCAGACTCGGTATTGTTTAGTCTGGACTAAAAGGTAATATTTGCTGATGAACAAAGCTTAAAGAAAACAACAGTTTAGCTTGCTTGCCCTGTAACCCATAAAACCTGAAGGTGCTCTGTAGAAAACACTGTAAAACTTAAAACTTTGTGTGAAAAAATCCTCCTAAACCCTTAAAATTGCCATCCTCATTTAGTCACTGTATAATTTTTTTTTCCTTTTGTTATCAATTATTGCTTTTACATTCATGAGTACTTTAAAAGAGGAAATTCAGCAAAACAAATCATTGGTTCTGTCTCAAAATAGGTAGCTTTGTAATGCATCAGAGCTGAAAAAGGTTTTTGTTGAAAATGGCTTTTATTATGTCTTCGTCTCTTTACTCCACAGGGCTATGACATCAGTTTCCTCATCACCAACTTCCACACCGAGCAGATGTACAAGCATAAACTAGTGGATTTTGTCATTCATTTTATGGAAGAAATCGACAAGGAGATCAGCGAAATGAAGCTCTCCGTCAACGCCAGGGCTCGGATCGTCGCCGAGGAGTTCCTCAAAAACGTGAGTTAGTTTTGTTTTTAAAATCCATTTATGATGCACAGAAGTTTGCACTAAGCTGTACTGCCTATCTTCGCCTTTTTGCATTTACGACACTGTGTTTTGATTGATTTTTGCAGTTCTGAGAGAGAGAAAGAGAAAGGAAAAACCCAGGAATACATTCCATTTTGCAATTTTGGCCACCACTGTGCAGCACTCACACCGCTGATCAGATCCTGGCTTGTGTGATCAGACAAGAGAAGAAACGTAGGACGTACAGACTGTACTGGCCAACGGGGTTCGAGCCTTTAACCTGAAAAAGAGCCTGTGCTCAAATTATTGATGTTTTGTACATAATGAATATTCACAGCAGACATTTAAAACCTGCCTTTGGAACATTACAGGTCAGGGCAGACCTTAAAAAAAGTATTTGCTATCAATATTACTGAACACAGGATTTTTTAAAAGATAATTTAAATGTTTTTAAAGTTTTTTAAATATATATATATATATATATATATATATATATATATATATATATATATATATATATATATATATATATATATTATATGCACAGGAATTTCAGTTTGCTGTGTTTTCCACAAACCTTAAACTATAAAAGTAATCAATTACTTTTTTTTTTTCGCAACACAATGAAACTAAATGAGTTTACTTCCCGCCAAGGAATAAAAACAAAAAACATTGTTCATTTTGAATTTTAGTGACTCTTGCTTGCTTTTTTTTAAATCAGTAAAATGTCACCAGTGATTACCACGTGTCGCTTTACTACAAATATTAAACATTTAGAAATTCACAGCTGATTATTTTCAGTACATTGATGCACAATGTATATTAATACATGAAACACAGGTAGTTTGAAACCTCAGAAACACGTACACCCAGCCAGGACAGTACCTTACTTCATACGCCCAACAGAAAACAGGTATTTGTTGTTGCAGACAGTTTGACCAGTAAAAACCTGGAACTACAGACTGGTCATATTTTTTTGACCTGTTTAAAACCACACCAGTAATCATATTTGGTGTCACTACCATTATCACATTTTGGATTAAAGCACTTAACATACAGTTTAAAAAAAAATTGTATCTTCACCACTGAAATGTAAAAAAAAAAAAGATTTTTGTTGGTGCTTGGGGCACTCTTTCATTTTTTATATATATAAATTTCAAACAGAAAAGAAAATACTGTTTAAAAAGAAACAGTACATTTGTTTTTAAATATATTATTGGATGTTTATACATCAGAACCATCTTCCAGATCAGTGGAAGTATATAACAGTACATACAGTGTTTAGCATGGAGTGGATTTTTACCTTTAATTTTATATATTTGATGCTGGACATTGAGATTATTGTAGCACCGGTAAGGATGGATCTGCAGACTGAAAGGATGTGGCATTTTGCCTTCAGTTTTCCTCACACACAAACAAAAAAAATAAAAATAAAATTGACAGCCCAGGTCCAACGAGATGTTTCCGTGTCAGTGAGGAAGGCGAAACAGCAGCTCAGCTACACGGTGCTTTTCACACGCCGTCACGTCCAGAAGTCCCTGAAGCGAGAGGCGGCCGAAGCGCTCGGGAATCAGAGGTGAGCTGGAACCGTCTGCAGAGCGTCTTCGGTGCTGCGCTGCACGTTCACGTTCTGAGAACAAGGGAAAAAAACAAGTTAGGATCCTGTGCTGCTTATAACACGTTCATAAACATTACTTATGGTCATTAAAGGATCATTAAGTAAGTTTATATTCAGCATCTGCATTAACGTTATTTAAATGATTGATGTTAAAGTGACGAAGGAAACATTTTTACTGCAGATAACTACAGCTTTACCCAATATTTAATACTTAGTTTGGCAACAAACCAATAAATATAACATATAGACTGCTCTACATTTGGAAATATCAGTTTCTGAGTTTTAGTTTGGACAAAATAAACGTTTTGATCAGAAACAGTCATTTGTAAAAAGTCGTTTTTATTTTTGTTCACAAAGCAACCAACCATCCTTGACAAACTCAACATGAGAACAAGTTACATTTGATTGAAGAATAAATTAACAGCACACTTACACTTTTTTTTTTTTACTGATATTTAAATGTTGCATTTCAACCCTCAGCATATATAAAAGTGAACAAGTTTCACTCTAGAGCACAGCTTACAACAAGTAAACGACTGAAATTGTGCGTCATTACAAGAACAACCAAACTGTGCGTTAAAGTTTTCCAGTTGAGCGGCTACCTAAAAGCTTCAAAAGACTTTCGGTGAGAAAAATATGAAAAAAAAAAAAACATTTCAGCATAAATTAAAAGTATTGTTCATACGTTTCCTCATGCGTTCACAGCTATATTCAATCAGTCCTATTTGTGTCAGCGGAGTGGATTTTACTTTGACATTTTCTGAAACTTTGTGTCAAAAACAGCATCATAAACACTCATTTAACCTCATTTATGGTTTAAATGCATCAACCATTTCCCCAAATGACTCTCCATATTGTCACACAATATGATCTTTAAACGCACACAAAGCTGGGTGATTTATCTTGAAGTTGGACTACGTAGATTAAGAACACAAAACAAAATCTAAATGACCAATACAGAAGCGCTGCTGAGTTATTAAGTTGTATAAGCAGAAGTTTTGGTTCTTTTTTTATTAAATGTCTCTTCATGCTCTACCAGCATTGGCACTGACGATAAAGCTGGCTTTTAAAGGAGATGCCGACAGAACATGTCACGGGACACGATGTGCATCACAAAAAGACTGGAAACAAAGTCACAGTTTCTTTGAATAAGAAAAGAGAGGAGTCAGAGGGGGGGAGGCCCTGATCTGGAAGCGGTTCACAGAAGACGTTGGCTCGACAACGCAGCGAAGTCAAACCCCTGCAGTGAGACACCTCTGAATGCTGCCTGCCATACGTACCTCCGGTCTGTCCCTGTGTGTGTTGACAGCATCCACGCCCAGATACACACTCTCCACCTGACATCCTGCCAGAGAGCAAACGAAACGAGGATCACTAATAGCTGGGGCCAGAAAAGATGACTTGTGACGTTAGTAAACACCGTGCAAAAGTTTGAAACCACCCCTCATTTTGTTACATTTGGTTTCCAAAGACCCAAACCTTATCATTTAAATTTTTTCTACATTGTCTACTTTTCCACCCATTTTCTGCCCACTCCTTGTATCTGACCATGGCAGCATATTGTAAAGTATGTGCAAGACGTGGAGAAGGTGGACAACTGGAGGACAAAATAAAGAGTCAGGCTTGAAAATCCATCTCCTGCAAAATCATGTCTTTAGGAAAAGAGATGATTTTCAATAATGCAAGATGCATCATCCTTGGGCTGATCTTTTACTGTATGTGACAGGTTTTCATTTATGTGTTCTTTAGGAATCACCTCATTGGTGCTTAAATCCATAGATTCAGCTAAAGAAATGGGCTCAAATTGTTTTTTTAAGACAGACTGCTGCCAAAAAAGACCCTAAACATCCAATTTAAAATAAGTTCTTTGCTAATTTGTCTGTAATATATTGACTAACACTGGTTTATCCTGTGGATTTAGGAGCCTTTCAGCCCCAAATGGTTCATGGGTCAACGCTCCTGTAAAAATGGCCGAGTACTCCACAGAAAATCATTTCAAAAGCAGCCGAAGCCCAAAGGAAAACTATAAGACCTTCAGAAGGCCTGTCTAAAGGTCGCAAGCTCACATGAAATTGCTCCTTAAACTGTTTCTGACAAGTTTCCCTCTTTGTTTTTGATAATTCTGTTTTTTTTTTCTCACTTTAACGTAACGCTGAAAATGTATAAAGCTGAGAAAATGCTCACCATAAGCAACAGGTGTCAACTTCAACACAGTGTGCAAAGGACACTTAAGGTAAGGCAGCTCATCTGCAGAGACAAGAGATACCGTCAGTCTGGGCTTCTTCAGCAGGTTATTTGAGGGAAAAGATGCTGCGACACGAATTAAAAGCTTCTTACGTGACGTTTTGTCCAAGAAGTATGCGAGGAGACAGCGCATGACGGCCTGGTGACAAATGACCAGGACGTTCTCCTGCCTCTCCAGCTCCATGATCACAGGCTCCAGCCGCTGCACCAGGTCTTCATACGACTGATGGGGGAAAAAAACGCAGATCAGTGAAACGCGTAGAACGTCCCGCGACACGACAGAACCCGTTAGAAGGAAGCATTTCGTCACCTCTCCTTTCGGATAGCGGTAGCGGTACTTGTCCTGGTCTCTCAGAGCAAACTCCAGAGGGAAATGTTCCTGGATCTCCTCGTACATCATTTCTTCACACACGCCCTTGGTAAGAGGAAGAGGTGATGTGTTTAGATTTGATACTAAAGGCCTTCAACGATCACGTTAAATGAAACAGAAGCAGAGGTTGACGTACGGCGTCGATTTCATTCAGGGATTTCCACTGTTCGTACGGCACGCCGAGGCACTCCGCTGTCTGGATCGTTCTCTTCATCTGACTGGTCCAAACCTTCAAATCTTTGATCTTCTGTTCCTCGATGAAATTCCTCAGATGTCGGGCATACTAGATTGGTAAGAGGCCGTTTTAGAAATAGTATTGAAATAACCAGACGGCGTATAAAAAGGTGAGCGGAAACGCACCTCTTTCCCTCGGGCGGACAAGCCGGAGTCTCCTCCGATGCGTCCCTTGATGTTGAGGTCGCTCTCGCCGTGGCGGCAGAGGTAGATGGATCGTGGCGTGATGTGGATGTTCATCAGGTAGTAGACGATTCGGCTTTGGATGTGGTCAACGACGCGGTTCACCAGGTAACGACGGCCCACATCCATGATCTTTATATATGACACGTCGCTGGGGGGGGAAATAATAATAATAACAATCAAACACCTGCAACAGCGAGCTCAGTTCATAACTGGGACTTTTTTTTTAAGTTTCCTGACCTGTCCAGATCCTCATCCAGAGGCTTGTAGGACGACTCGTAGCACTTTATTCTCTTCATGAAGTCTTCGATAGCCTCGTCCGAACTGCAGTGAATGTAGTCCGGGTTTCCCAACTTCACTTGCTACAAAGAAAACAGGATGTGAGCAGAGGAAAAGACACGGCTTTAATCTTTTTAATGCTGAGCACAGAGGAATCTGACCCAGAGCCGAGGCACAGCGTCTCATGTGAGGCAGGGAGTGTTTATTACACTTGCTGTTTTATACAAGATTGTTTCTTTTCTTGAGTTGTGACGCTTACCACAATATTTTGCGCAATGACCTCTGGATCCTCACACACAGACTCCACAAAAAACACCTGAATTTGACAAAAAAAGAAGAAAAAAAACACCATGAACAAACTTGGGAGTTAAATTATTTTTAGAAATAGATGAAATCATGCGTGATTCGTACTTTGAAGCCATTCTGCTCAGCAAACTTCATGATAGTTCCTCTCCTTTCTCTTGTCGTGTTTGTGGCATCAAATACCTGCGAAGAAGCGAGGAGACGGTCATGACTGCAACCCGTAAAACACGTCGGCATGAACGTTTCGGGGGACGCTTTAAAAAGGACTTACTGCGACCTGTCCTCCTTCAACGCTCAGGTACTGACGGACATCATTGAGCGCAGACATGGCACACTGACTGCAAAGAAAAAAAGAAAGGGAGGTTTCCTGCTTTAAATTTGTGCTGGAAGGCTCAAAAATTTAACACATTCTAGGAAAACGGTGTATAAACCTATATTTATTGGTGCCGGGTTGCTAAACAGCAGAAAACTTCACAGGGTTCTGCGGTTTTACAGACGAGGGCCTCCGTTTGTTCTCGGAAGTGTTTATTGTTCATGAAGGCTGGACATCCCAGAGGCTCTGCGCAAACTCACCGTCTGATCTTTACTCCTTCCTCGTTGTCTGGGCGGAAAAACTCAAAGGACTTGTAGATCTTCAGACACTCCCTCCGGTAGTCGCCGACATTAAACTCTGTAAAGGTGACAGACAGACAGACAGCAGGATTTCAGCATTTAGCTGCTTTCCACACAAACAAACAGATCTGGAGGTATGCTGCTCACACCTTTCGTCGGAACGCCTATCCAGTTCAAGTAGCGAGTCAGCTTCTTTGAAATGTAGGTCTTCCCTCGGGCAGGAAGTCCCACGGTCACAATGAGGGTTGGACAGTTTGTCATACATACTGCAGAGAGAAGCAGAGCGAGAGAATAAAAACTTTAATTCACTTCCTGCACGTTTTTTCTGTTGTTCACATCAATAGGATGAGGTGTAACTCCAAAAAGGGATCAAACATTCCTGCAGAAAACGTCCTGGAAGAAAGTGGAGATTTAACTAGGACAGGAAAAACTACTGCCTCAAGGAAAAAAAGGACAATACTTCTCAGTGGCAGAGGAAAAGTAGGAAAACGTGGTCATCATTAGAGCAGAGGAGCAGGGGATGAGGCCTGATCAGGGGCCACTCCAAACCTCAAAACTAAGGCACTCACAAATTAATTAAGAACCACACAAAGCTGAGGGCCCAGTCCAAATGATGTGTCAGCAAAATTAGTTTCTTTATTTTCAAATTTTAAACTTTTTCAGACTTTACTACAAAAAAAAAAAACCCACCACAAAACACAAAGAAAGCATGCCAGATTAAGCAGCCAAATGTGATTTAGTTTCTTTGTCTGACTCTTGTTGATAAATAAAAACGTTTAGCTGAGTTTAATCCCATCTGGGCGTGCTGTTAATGGTGACCCCTTTCCGCTTTCCCGGGACAGGCTGATGATAAGAGGTCAGGCGTCTTGTGGCAGACTACGCAGGACAGAAACGAGCTGCGAGCTTGTTGCAGAGGAAAGAGGCAGCAGGGAGGAGCAGAGCCGAAGCCGAGGAGATCAAAACCCGGAGCAGCTGAGTCCTCGCCAGGCCAGGCAGGGTCAATTTCATTATCAGTGCGTGCGCAATTAGAAATAGGGGAGGAGAGGGAGCTCCTCCTCCTCCTCCTGCAAGGAGCATGATGCAATACTGCGAAGTGGTCCAGCAGATGGATGTAAAAATCCCACTATTCGTGATAACACAAAACTAAAAGCCTCACGAGCGATTCACTTTAAACTGGAAAGCGTATTTCTTTTGTTTTTTTTTTTGGAGGGGGGCTGTCTCCCCCCACCCCCACCCCATCCCTCCTGGAAGCCCGACATCTCTGCCAGGCTTCCATCCTCCTGGCGCACTTGCTTGCCGGGGGTCCCGCACGCGCGCATCTCTCACCCCGTCTGTGAGCGATGTGGCCGTTCCTGTGGGGCATCCAGATCTTCTTCAGCGGGTTCTGGGTGAGCTCCCGCGGGTGGCTCTCCAGCAGGATGTCCTCGTTGTCCAGCATCCCTGGGTGGGAGGTGTAATGCTCTCTGGCCGGCTTTCCTTTAGCGATGCGAGGCGATGGCCTTCCAGTCCTCAGTGTGTCTGAGGAGGCTGCAGCGGACTGGATGCCTGTTATCAGCTGAGGAACAGCAGGGCTGTCGGTTTTTTTCCTCTCTTACCGTAATAAGCGGAGGCAGCGCGCAACGAGAAAGAACAAAACAACACGTCTCGTCTTACACGATCCGTCCACATCTGATGGCATTTACTAATTCAATCCTGCATTAAGTAAGTAAATACATGTATTCCACGTATTTACTTGCACCTAACATGACAATAAAGCTTTAAAAAGGACTCGTGTTTCCCACAATTATAAAATAAAAAGGGGCATTGTCTAAATATGAGGTAGGTTTAACCAAAAATAGGGAGATAAAAATCTCAACTTAAAGAAAATAATCGTGATCTAACTTTATATTTATATATATATAAAGCCAATGCAGAAATCAGTGTTCTCATTTTCTATTCCAGTCACCACAATTCATTGTTTTCGTGCACATTTTGATGTTCGTGTGATAATTTTTTTTGAGTTTGTTTGTTTACTTTTAGCTTCTAGTTAAGTAAATAGTCCGTGTTTTCGACCCCTTGATGAAAATGTTCCCGCAAACATTTCCTGAGCACACGCAGACGTCTTATTTTCTTAGAAAACGGCTTTAGGCCTTCTACCGTAATGCTCCCTGCGTGTGTGCGGGAGAAAAGAAGCCCTCCCGCTTGTTCACGCGCTGCGCTCATGGGCAGCGAATGCGTCCGGGCAGTTGACCAATCAGAGGGGAGAACGCAGGCGTGGCAGCCAATCGGAGGAGAAGGAGAACCGAATGGGAGGCGTGCTGCATGCGAGAGGCTCGCACAAACACATTCTGCAGAAAAACGCGAAAGTCTCGGGCCTTTCACGACCCTGTCACGAGCCCCACGGCGTTAAAATCACACGTCGTACATTCGGCAAAAAGGTCAACAACGTCCGACGCACTTTAAACTCGCAACAGAAGCACAGAGTCAGGATGTAAACATGTTTTCCACCCGGTATCCGCCAAGAACCAAACCTGGTCCTAGATCTGCCTTTCTTTTTTTCCACTATAATAATCTTTACATCATAATACAGAACACACCATGGAGTGTTCAGGACATCAGAAAACACCTTTAAAAAAACACCCTTTTCCACCAGCAGGTAAATTGAATTCTCATTTATCAATTCAATTATAATGGAGGAAATTTGGGAATAAAATAGTTTATTCAGAAAAGGGAGCTGTAATGGTCAAATATATTCAATTTACTCTGACACACACACACAAAGCTGCATATGTATTTTAAAAAACAAAAGTGTGACAATTTGCTCAGCTGATTCTTTTATTAAAAAGCACCTTTTTTGTTAGTTATTTCAAACTAGACTGAATTCAGCAGCCTGCTGAGCGTTTGCTCCCTCTCACAGCTGAAAAACTGCTTTCAACCAGCAGTGATGTGACTGCCCCTAATCAAAATCTAAATATTCAATTAAAATCAGGAAGTTGGGATGAACAGCGTAGCAGAAGTCCAGCATCTTGCATTCAACTCCCATGCAGCTAAAAGTAGAAATGCTGACTGAGATCAGTTTAATGAAAACATCCTGTCCTGCTCGGTTTTGTTCTCGGCCTCCGTGGAAAAACAATGCAGTGCTGATGTTACGACACTGGATGGCGCTGTGCACACACACTCAAAAAGCCCAGAGTCTAGATTTCAGCTCAGAGAACACCTGCCACAGGTAAAGGAAACAGGGAAAATATAACTATTCCCGGCCAGACAGCAGCCTGGTTAGTAGTCCAGCCTGTGCTGCTGTGAGAGGGATTCAGCTCAGGAGTGTCAAAGAGCATTCGGGGTGTGTCAGCAGGACCAATAATCTGATCAGCAAGACACTTTACTGTAAGGCTTCTTACAATAATCCTATAAACACACAGACCTGTCTGCTTGGCCTCCTACACACACACACACACACACACACATCAGCGTATACATATCTACAGCTGATAGAAAGTCTTGAATAGGTTAAAGCATTTGATGTTTTTTGACAAGTTTTTGATAAAAACAAGTAATTGATCAAAATAATAATGAAAACAAACAAACCAACAACACTTCTGTAGGCCTCACCTGCTTCTAGACCTGACTTTATGGTGGATGTGACCAAAAGTTAAAACCTATAAAAAGTAAATGCACACAAAGGATAAATCTGACTTTTTTTTTTTTTTTTTTTTTTTGCTGTAAGGTGACAGCATTATCTATTACACTACGGGTGCAGAAAAAAAAAATCGATTCTATGGAGAATCGCAGTTCCTAGTCCTGGGAATTCTAAATTGTTTCAAAATGCTTGAAAATGAATTTTAAAATCATTTAAAAATAATAACTAATACCATTTGAGTGAATCCTAAATCAGAGCTCAGAAGTGTTTTTGTACAGACTTGCACAGACTGACATGTTGTTCAACATTTAACAAATATTAATGCACTTTAGTTAAGACAGCAAAGTCTGTATTTTATTTACAGTTCAAAGTCGATGCACTATGGTAGACTGAAGTCTGCTTAATTTTTGTAAAACTGTACTTTGAATAATTCTTTGATTTTTTTTTATATGAGAAAAAGCCAGGCAGCTAAGCTCACCTAATACAGATAATTTAAGTTAAAGAATTTTATGAATGAACCTATTTTTGTTTAAAAACAAACTGATGATTTGATACAGTATGGAGCCTTGTCGAATAGTTTACGCTGTCTTTTCCTCTTGTTAATCACATAATTTAAACAGACTCTATAGACCATTTGAATAGAAAAATTGGTTTCTGAATTGAAAATCGTTTCTGGATCGAATCGTGACCCTAAAAATCGGAATCGAAGCAAAGCAACACTTAAAG
Organism: Kryptolebias marmoratus; assembly: GCF_001649575.2. Classification (NCBI taxonomy): domain Eukaryota; kingdom Metazoa; phylum Chordata; class Actinopteri; order Cyprinodontiformes; family Rivulidae; genus Kryptolebias; species Kryptolebias marmoratus. The sequence goes on along the minus strand of NC_051433.1, from coordinate 14,676,627 downwards.
ATTTGCATCTCTATATTACACCACATAATTAAAAAATGAAAGGTATAAAATAATCAAAAGGTATCTCTATTTTAAAGTTATGGTGATATTCTGCATGCAGCTTTCTTTTCCTTTTGTGGCCTTAAAGAAATGCTTTTCAGGCCAGGGTTTTAAGCTGTCATCCTATGATCTCATGCAGTATTGCGAGATGCGTTAGCACTTGGGATATGTGTTGCGGATGACTCTCAGCTACTGCCACACCAAATTTTAGCTCAATTTCTGTACAATTAACTGAGTCAGAGTCATTTTTGTGCTGGCTGAGGTTGACTAGCTGCGGTGACATTTTGAACTGGGTTGACTCCAAAAGTTAATCAGTTGTAGATGTGGATCAAATGATAAGTTTCTGAAAGTTTCAATAAAATCTGTCCAGGCGTTCGTGAGATATTTTGCTAACAGACACATGCGACTGCTATAGTTAATGACAAAGTCTTAAAACCAGATCTGGTGCGATCAACTAGTGCTCAGAGTACATGTTGTGGATGGCTCTCGGCTGCTACTAACACACACAATTTCAGTTCAGTCTCCGTAAAACTGGCAGAGTTAGAACTATTTTTGTGTTTGCCGAGTTTGCTTAGCTGCGGCGGCCATCTTGAATGTGGTTGACTCCAGTTGCAGATGTACATCCAGTGATTACTTTCCGAGAGTTTCAATAAAACCTGCTCTGTGGTTCTTGCGATGCTTGGCAAGTGGTACAAACAAACACACTGCTTTCGCTTTCGCCTTGGCTGGCAGGCGAAAGGTTAAGCGAGTCTCCTGCAGGTTAATGAAACGAAACGTTTACAGTTTGAAGCGATGCAGACGTTAGACAAGCTGTCTGCTCAACCGGTTGACTCGTCTTTTGATGCAGGGCTACAGCCAAACGTCTCTAAATGTCTTATTTCTCAAATGTGCTTCACATGTTTTAAGTAATAAATATTCCTTTATTAGTCAAAGGCCTATTACTGACCCATAACAATCGTACTTTTCATCATATAGGGAAGAAAATGGAACAGATGGTTCTCTAATGTGAGCCCAAGTTCCCTTAAATAATTGAACATTTAGAAACCACAGCTATAAATGAGTGTCATTTTAAACTGACAACATTAATGAACTTCTTATCATATCATACATTATATTGTGAAATTTCTCTTTTTTTAAGATGACAAAATATGTTAGTATTTTCAATATTGTTCCTCAAAATGAACCTAATATTCCATATTTATCTTAACCAACTCACAATATGAGGAAGATGCTGTTTTGGCAACATATTTTATAGTTGCATCCATCTTGATTTTGAGCAAAATTTCTAAAATTAATTACTAGAATCGTTAGTTTGGTGCATGGATCAGGTCTCACCTTTAACAAAAATGTCCACAGTTCCTAATTTTCTCCCTGGTTCTTTTAATTTTTGTAATCTTTCTAACAAAAGAACAACGTTAACTTGATTTTGGTTTGGACTGGCACACACCCAGTTGTTTTTCCCCTCACAAAAAATCAGGAACGAACAAACTGGATTTGTGTTTTTGTTCTGAGCCATAACAGAGTGAGTAACTGAGCAGCTCAGCTGCATGCTGTTTTATCTCACAAGGACAGGAAGATAAAGATGAACGCAAACACATCCACAAATGCCTTCTATAAAATTAAAAGCACATATATAAGTTGAATTCTTGCAAAAATAATATGAAGGGGATTAAAATAAAGATTTCTATATCCAATAATTCCAATCCTGAAGACAATAAATGTGTATTATTTCTAAGAGAATCAGCAATTCTTCACAATAGTTAATTGTTGTCTTTATGGTTTGCATTCCTTAGGAGAGAACAGAAATGTAGTCTGAGCCAGAATGATTAGCATTAATGTCTCTATATCACACTAAAATCATACATTTTCAAGGCTGAACATATTAGAAATTAACTATGATGTTTGCAGATGACATTGTGGTCTGTGGTGAGAACAGGGAACAGGTGGAAGAGAACCTGGAGAGGTGGAGGCATGCACTTGAAAGACAAGGGATGAAAGTCAGCCGTAGGAAGACAGAGTACCTGTGTGTGAATGAGAGGGAGGCAGGTGGAACAGTGAAGCTACAAGGTCAGAGGTCACAAAGGTGCAGGACTTCAAGGACTTTGGGTCAACTGGAGGACAGGGAGTGTGGTAAAGAGGTGAAGAAGAGAGTCCAGGCAGGATGGAGTGGATGGAGAAAAGTTTGTGACAAAAGGGTGGCAGCAAAGGTCAAAGGAAAGGTTCACAGGACAGTGGTGAGAGCAGCTGTGTTGTTTGGTTTGGAGACAAAAAGACAGGAGACAGAACAGGAAGTGGCAGAGCTGAAGATGTTGAGGTTCTTCTTGGGAGGGACGAAGATGGACAGGATTAGGAATGAGGACATCAGAGGTACAGCACAGGTTGAAGGACTGGGAGATAAAGTTAGAGAGACTGAGATGGTTTGGACATGTGCAGAGGAGGGACAGTGGGTATATTGGTAAAAGGATATTAGAGATGCAGCTGCCAGGAAAAAGACAAAGAGGAGATATATGGATGCAGTCAGAGAGGACATGGAGGTAGTTGGAGTGAGGACAGAGGACACAGAAGACAGAGTTAGATGGAGGAGAGTGAATTGTTGTGGCGACCTGAAAAAGGAACAGCTGAAAGAAAAATAATAAGAAGATGAAAATGGTCCCACATGCATGACAGCGGCCCCCTCAGTGCACTGCTGCAGTCCCACAGTCACTGCAGTAGCACCACACAGCCTGAAGCCTTTAATGCGCTTCTGAGCAAGCGGATGAACTTTCCCCCAGATAAAGCAGACGCGGGGAGGGAGGGCTGGCTCACAGGGTGGAGAGGAGAGGCGAGAATGCGAGCAGTTCTGCCAGCAAGGACTAGAGGGAGTGATGGTTTAGAGCACACATCTGACACAGAAATAAATGGGGGGTACAAAAAATACAGATTATGGAGCAGAAAAGCAAGAAGATGAAGCATCAGAGGCAGCATTCGAGGCTTGGTGGTTATCATCCTGCGGGAGGAACAGCTATGGTTGACTGATTGTACAATGATACAGAGGATGTGCTGCACCTTTTCAATCATATTCACTGCAGCTCCAAAATATCCTAACATGTGAGCTATTGTTACCATTCTGAGGGGCTACAACACAAAGCAGCTGGTTACATGTTTTCATCGTCTTGGGCTGTGCAGGCAGACTTGCAGCGCACAGCTTCAAAACACAGCCTGAGCCCCATTCATCCCACACGATGCATCTGCCACAGCGGCTCGAGCTGCAGACGTTTAAAACCACAGCCAGTGACCACACTCCAATCTGTCCGTCTGAGCTGTGCCGAGCCCGTGAACCTGACAGCACAGCAATGTAAACAGGCTCATGACTCATGGAATTGCATAACAAAAACGTTCTTGTAATGACAGAAAGCCACTGGATTATTCAGGCCATCTTAGTAGCCCTTGATAAGAAGCCTCAGTTAGGTGTGCAGATATAAAACCAGTGGGGCTGGTCTTAAAAAATGCAAAAGGTAAACACAGAGAGAGTCTGATCCACTGGGGAAGCTGCTGAACCTGGATTTTAAACCTCAAATTACCACTTAAATCTGCTCTCCATCTGCCCCATCCACTGCTGGTGCTAACAGTCTTCAGCTCTGCCTTTAAACACAAAACAATTCAACAAAACTCCAATGGGAACAAACAAGCTTTAGATGATAAACTTTTGAACCGATCAATACGCCACACAGTTTGGTTGCAAGTTTGAGAAAGTGTAACCAGTTTAAAAAATAAAAAATAAAGAAAAATGTCATTGTTGACATTTGGAGCCAGCTTCAGTCTGTTGTATGATGTGTTTAAGAAGCTCCGACATATTAAGATGAACTGTTTTGTATTTCTGTGTGGAACCAGTTTTCAGTTCCTTGTTTGTTTTTTTTTTCATTAAGTGTCAGCTGCTCACAGGCTCCTGTAGCTGCAGCCAGGCTGAGCAGCTGATAACACCCCGGAGTCGTTTTCTTATCAACGAGCTGCGTTTTTTCACAATAAAACGCACGAAGCAACCGCGTTCAAGTCGCTCCACGGCCGCCCGTCCCTCCTTTTCCCGCTGTCAGTGAAGGCAGCCTACGTGACACTGGCTTGTTTACTTCGCCCGCAGCCTCGCGAACCCAGCTACACAACAACAACAACAACAACGCGGACTCGGAGGAGCAGGAAAAGTGAGCGCGGCGCTCGGGTCCGCTTCCCTACCCGGTCTGTGCTGCGCGTTTCTCGGGCGGCAGGAGCCCCTCATGGTCCCGGCTGGAAGCCTCTTCCTCCTCCGTCTTGTTGTCAGCGTGGAGACGAGTGCGAGGAGGAAGAGGAGGTGGTGGTGGTGGCGGCGGTGGAGGAGGAGGAGGAGGAGGATGCACCCAGCAGCAGGAGCAGCAATGAATGAAGTGGGTGTGCGCGCTGGCAGCGAGGCGCGCTCGCTGTGGCGTTCACACACGGGCGCGTGCACGTTCACCTCCATGTCTACATTATTATTTTTTTTAACTTTACAAAAACCATCCAACCAAACCAACAAACACATTTAAAAAAACTGGTTTTACATTTGTGAAGGCGCAACCAGTAATTTGTCCCAGAGCAGCACCCATACCTGAGTAATGGAGGCATAAATATACTCATGTTCCGCCCCCCAAAAACAAAAACATTCAGAAAATCTACGTATCTGGGATTGTTTTCAGTCTGTAACTGTGGCCCTGGGGGATATTTGTTCGTGTAAATTTTGTTTACACGAAATCTTACAGAATTTGAGGTAAGATTTGGTGGGTTAGTACATTTGAGATCTGTTTATTTTAACCGTTGCCATAAACTATTTGGAGTCAGCTGTCTCTGAGCAAATTATCTCATGAACCACTGGATTATTTTTAATTAAACTCATAGGAAGTAAGCACTGGATGTACACCTAGTCAGTCAATTTTTCAGATATTGGGTTAACTTTGGTGTGTGGGAGTCATCCTCAACACATTCCCTGAGCACCATCACATCTCACAATATTATGTGCATAAAGTCATATACAAGATCTGACCAAAACAACTATAACTTTGTCCCTTCTTAGCATAAAATGATTTTAGTTTAAGTCTTTGAAAGGCAGCAGACAATATGCAATCTTTCTGGGCCAAAGCTCACCATTGAGCCAGGGGTCAGAGGTTATTACTGGAGTTTAGGGCTTACCCCTAATGCTCCAGTAGATTAAATCATCAACATTGGAGCTGCTGATAATGCCAAGGCGAGTAAGAAACCCATGACAGGCAGCTTCTTTTCATACCCACTACAGAATAGGTAGAGACCTAAACTGCCTTTTTGGTTGCTGTTCATAGCCTAATTTAATTTTGGTTGGTTTGTGTTTTGTTTTTGGCACAACTTTGACAATTCTTTTACTTTTGGGGTCTGAAGGCCATGTTGATCGTTGGTCTGTTTAACAATCTGTCCACTCCTTGACCTTTGACCTTGACGTTCCCAAAGCATCTTCCCAACATGACCTTGTGTTCCACTGCTTTGTTTTCCCAGCAGCTTGAGAAAATGCCACAAAAATCAAAACGCATCACCAGTGTTTGGGATTGAGTTAAGATTAGTCTTAAAAACAAACTACAAGGTTAAGATTAAAAGAACAGGAAATATACATTGTGATGAAAGCATCAAATTTTTTTTTTTGTTTGTTTTACTGACAGCTGTCAAAACTTCCTTTCTTGGCTAAACAGAAAAAATATACTGGGCAAACATTTTAGAACAAAAACAGGGCAAAATATTTTGAGTGAGTTCATCAAAAAGCATTTAGTTTTGTCACAGTTTCATGTTTTTCTGTAAAAAAATAGGCAGGTAGATGTTTGAGCTTTATATTTAATAGTGTTTTGTTACTTCAGATATTGATGATCCTGCTTTTAAGTTTAATTATATTGCTTAAATTGCTCATTTATAAAAAATATTGCAATTATCTGAGTAAATGACACAGTTTTTTAGTTCAGTGTTGTGCACACAAACAGAAACCTAAAATCAGTTCAATGTTTCTTTACATTGTTTTACTTTATTGTTATGCTAACTGGAAACATGCAGGTGATAGGATACAGATGTTATCTATGAAAAGGTCAAATGAAATTTAGTAGTTTTTATCAGTATGTAGGTCATTTATGACCTTGTGTGAGAAGAACCAGAAACATATAGGAGAATCCATAATAACATGGCAAGTCTTTCTAATCTGAGTATCTTGTGAATATTTTCCACCACCTTCCAGGTTTTTATAAAAGGTGTTTGTTAGTTAGTTTTTGCCCCGGTTTCATCCGGACATTCACTTGTGTTTTGCAGGAGCATCTTCCTTTGTTTGAAGGCTCCTCTCAGCGCGACTACGATGGGATCACATCCTTCTGCTGCCGCTGCCGAAGAGCCCACCTAACAGCACAAACAAAAAGTTAGTTTAGTCCGCGTTCTCTATGAAGCAGGAATATTCTCAGAGCGCCGGTCCTCTTACAGCTTTCAGGCTTGCACTCCTTGTTAGTCTTCCTGTTGTTGGGGACGGCGGAGCGAAAGCCACGTAAGAGTCAGACTGACTGGTGCTTTCTGCAGCGGCGTCTTGTGACGCCGGCTGAGAGTTGGTGTTCTTTTTAACTGGAGGAATCGGTGGTAAAGCCCCTTTCTGCAAAGCGGCTGAGATGGACACCCCTGCAGCTCTCGGGAACGTCTTCGAGCCTGTGCCTAGCAAAACAAGTCAGAAAAGTCTCTGAAATGAAGTGTAACCTAGCAAAAAATAAATCAGCGCATTAAAATGGTAGGGGAAAAAAAAAATCCTACTTTTCCTCCTCAACTCTGTCTGCACAGCTTTTAATCCTCCGAACTGACTGATGATGCAGTCGACGAGCTCAGCAACATCTTTGCTTTTTAAGTCCTCCTCAGTGAGGTTTGCCTGCTTTAACAGGCTGATCATAACAGGGTCCAGACCTGAAACCTTCAAGCAACAGAGAACAAACAGATGCAGCATGTTATCTCTGGGGATTTCTAGTTTCTAGTAAGATTTAAGATTAACCCAGGTTTATTTTTTGGCATTTCTCTGTTGGAGCTGATTTACCAAACTTGTGGTCAGAGCTGTCAAGGGGTCTGGCTCCTCATAGAAATTTTCATCTTTTGCGTTTCTGTGGATAAAACAAGCAAACCGTTGAATTACTCACTCGTGTTTTTCTTTAAAATCTATAAGGCAGCAGCTTTTTTTCTCTTACTGCGAAATAGCGAGATCGCTCAGTGAGCTGCTCACTACTTCTTCTTTGGTCGTGTTGATCATGACGGACATCTTTTCTGCAAATGAAAAAAAAAATGGAGACTAAAACCAATAAAACCATCTCATGTGGTGTTATGATTTGTGATTTATTTTGCCGTTCTTACGATGAACCGCCTCCACTGCCGAATGAAATTCCTCTGCCTCTGTTTCATTTGCAAAGTTGAAGCCGACATAATGGGCCTGAGAAAGCAAAGCACGTTCTTCTAAAAGCATCTACTAACGTGATGGTTCAGATTTTTTTAAATAAAGCTCTATGGAAAGGTTATGAACAGTTTGAATAGCCTGATGAGCTAATGGCTAGTCCACTTTGCTCTTGGCCCTTCTCTTAGCTCATCAGTCCTGTCAGAATTAAAGTCTATTTATCCAAACTGAGGTGATTCAAAGAGCTATTTACAACAGGTAAGATTTTAATTTTTCACAACCTTTCAGCAGAAACTATGACTTTAAACAAATTTACTTACTTCTGCAGGGAAAGTGTGGAAGTACGCACAATTCACAGTGTACTTGCATGGAATGTACAATTCCTCTTCCCACAGTAACTTGGCACTCTATGTAAAAAGCAAAGTGGTTCTCAGCAGTCGTTTATACGTGCACGACCCATGTAAACGTATTGTTTGCACAGGAAGCTGTGAGTTCGAGGGAACACCGTGCCATACGTGCAGCTGGCCTCGTATGCTTAAACGAAAGAGGACAACATGCTCTGTACTGTGTTCGGGTAATTTGAGTGGGTGGAGTAACAAATATTTCAGTTCCTCTTACCGTGACGCAGTAGAGACGCAGGAAGTAGGAGTGCACAGACTTGTTGTCGATGAGACACAGCACCCCACAGTGTAAACTATTCCAGCTCGGGCTCTCACCCTCCGTATCTTTGGCCTGGAGCAGCTGCACTACCGTTGTTTTGATTAACTAAAACAGAGCAGTAATTATATTCAATTACTATGGCTAAATTACATTAAAATATCACACTTTTTGGGTGTCTGGATTGCTGGTGCACCGTTGTTTTTCCTGTTTGTTTTGACAAATGTTGAAATATTTAAACCACAAGCATGAAAAGCCATAAACTCCTGACATGATAAATATAGTTTAAAGATTTGCCATCATGAGATAATGAAATAAATGACTTGTTATCTTGTCATTAAAGACAATTAGCCTCAGTGGTTAAAGTTATCCTTATTTTTTACACTTCATACTAACAGGCTAGCTTAATAAAATGGTCTCCTGATTATTAGTTTGGTTTGATTTATGCTGATGACACAGTCGTATTTCTCTTTAAAATTAAACACATCAGCAGTTCACCAAGGGGAGATTTACCAAATTACTTTCTCTCAATTATTGCTATCAATACAAATTTTATGTGTTCCTTCTTTTCAAACAATATACGTCATTACATTATACTATAAAATATTGACCTTTCCACTTCACTGCTTTTATCAGGCAAAGTTTACTTGGTTACTTTTCAAAATTGGATTTGCAAACACTAAATGTATTACAATCCTGTAGAATAAAGCTCTGTGTCTGAACTTTGGTCAGAGGCTGAACTCTGATTGCAAATTAAACAAAAACTACTTTTTGTTTAATCAATTTTAATGTTTTTGTCCACAACTAAAGCACTCATTTTAATCATTTTGATGTGTTAAGTGTTAGTGATATATATATATATATATTTGGTACAATTAAAACTATCAAATTATGTTAAAATGTAACCTTGGACTTTACTAACTGGTTCAGGCTTGATAAAGGAATTTTATTTCCAGTTATTGTAACAACAAAACAGAACTTTTACAACATTAAACTAGTAAGGATAACACAATAACTCTCTCTTAACGTCTCATTGTTTTTCAATTGGACATTTTACTTTAGGTGATTTAAACATGGTGTGGAAGTCAAAATTAGAAACTAGGTCACTGTTTTTAGAATAAAAGTACAAAGTTTGTCTTTCTTCAATAAACCAGCAGTGACAATAAGATGATGATGATTATTTGATAAAAATGGGAATACAGTTTGCTTTGTAAGTTCCATTTTTTGTCATTTTGTTTATTAGAAGCATGTATGAGTCTTCAGAGAACAGCTACAGTACTTTAAAAAAATCATTTCTGATATATATTGTTTATTTTATACTTTTTGTTATGTTTATACCCTTCAAAAATGGTTTGATGAAACATTATTATAATTGCAGTTTTATAACCTGGTGCCATGGTTGTGAAGGCCAAACAAACACCTGCTTCCAGGGGAGCTATAAACTGTAACAGCTCTGACAGAAAGCCCATTCATCCAGCAGGTTTCTTCTGATCGCTGCAGCTGATAACATTAAATAAACCACCTCAAACGTGAGAACACGCAACCATGTTTTTAGGGATAAAATGGCAGTGACAAGCAGGTTTTTGTTCTGGTGTAAGCATTTCTACGATAAATCCAACCTAATTGTCCAAATTACATTTTACAAACGGAAAAGGCGTGGACTGACCTTACACTGAGGCTCCAGCAGATTGATCAGGATGGCTTTCTCCCGGATTGTCAGGAGGTCACTCATGACACACCCAAAAGAACTGAACTCCATCGCTTCTTCTTCTATCCCCTTCAACTTTCTCAAAGTTATCCTTCGGTCTTTTCTAAACGCCTCCATTGAATCCTCCCTGATCCGTGCAAGAGGTCTGAATGTCAGTGGTTCCAGTGCAACGGGCACTGATGCAAATTCACGGACACTATACGAGCGGAGTAGCTTTTCGGTAAGCAAATGAGTTACGGCTGTTTCCATAGAAAAGAAACAGAAATCAAAAGTCACAGAGCAGAAATGCTGCCTAAGAAGAATTTGTTTGTGCTTTTGTTACTTCTCGGCCTAACATCTGTAAGGCCTCATCAGGGTGTTTTTTTTAAAAGAAGTATTTACCTGATTCAATAAGCAGCAGCCAGAGTACTGACCAGAACTAGAAACTTTCTCCACTATTGGATTCTCTTTATTATCGCCTTCTTAAACTCAGAGTTGGAGCTAAAATCCTTCCCTTCACTGACGCCACAGAGACCAAGCAGTCCCTTATTACCCAAAACTCTCAGAATGCAGGCCCATTTGTTGTTCCCAGGGTGGCTAAAAATAGATTTTGGAGGCAGAGCCGTCAGTAATCAGGCTCTTCTTTTGTATGACTTCCAGTTTGAGCTCTCTTTATAAAACAGTCTGTACTGTGCAAGGCCTCTTGTTCTATGTGTTATAATGAACAGTCCTGTACAAACAGAACGATGTTAAACCAAGTCAAGTTATACACTCAACATGTGCATGAATGTTAAATGTTAAATTTGTTTGTCATCATCTTCACCAATATTATTTCAGCTGAGAGTGACTGATAAATGTCAGTCAATCCAGTGAGTGCTGTCAAACAATTTAAAATAAAACTTGCACACCCAATTCTTGCCTTGGCATTGAAGTCGTATGTCGCATAATCATTCTATCCTGGAAAAACAATGATTCAAAGAAACTATTCCAAACCCAAAATGAATGAAATTCATGTCGATGTTAAACCTCTGACCTCAGCATTAGGTTAAGGTCAACTTATTGCTTGATTAGCTCTATTTGGAACAGCTTAAAGCTGCTCAGTGAACCCACTCTGACCTGCAGCAGTATTTATGTAGAGTATTTCTAATGATGATACAGATAAAATGTACGGCACATGAGAATGATTCTTGATCCTCCCAGTTTTTTTAAAGTGAGTCACTGAAGGATTTGAAGAATGAGCACCGCTCAGCTGAGGACTAAATCATCACTGAAAACAACCAAGAAAACAATTATTTCTTTAATTGAAGACACTAACAGTGTGGGTTCATAAATGTTGTCAGCATATGGGTAATCATTAGCTGAGTGTCACAAAGTGGGGGTGTAATCTCATCCATCCCTGTTCTCATCTGTAACACCCTGTAATGTTTTGTGTTATTTTATATTGTTTTACGCCCTCCTCTCTTCTGCTGCGACGACATCTCAGAGTTTGACATAAAGTAAATAAATAACTCTGTGACAAACAGTTGGAGATTTGGAGTAAAAATTGACGCAAATAACAGATTAAAAAATTTATTTGAGTTGGTGAAAGAAGTAACTGTTAAAAAATAAATGTGATTCTTTTCATTATTAAGTGTGTTGGCCCAAAGAAGAAATACGTACAGTAGAATATGTGGATGGACAAAGATATTCCCTATCGTGCTCACTTCAACACTACTTTAGTGCTGAAATGATTTTCCCGTTTTCTTCAGAAAACCCAGCTTCTCTTTGACAGTCTCCCTCCACGCTTCCACCACTCTCTCCTCCGTCTGTGTCTTTAGGCACCGGCCTCTTGCGTCTCTTGTTCAGCAGAGGGTTGTTGGACGTGTCCAGGTCCTTGATCCTCACCTGGTCGTAGTCCACTCGCATGGTGGCCAGAGCGCTGGTCATTTCCTCCTGTCGGAACGGTTTGTCGCCATGAATCTGGTGTGGTGTTTTTCTGCCACCTCGTGGCCACATTCAGAGAGAGCACAAACTGATTCGGACAGACCGAGTCTCACCTTCACATCGTCCCACAGCTCCATGTCTTCTGTCAGAACACGGGAGGTGTGCAGGGGTGTCGGAGGGACCACCATTGACTGCTGTTGGATAAAAGCACAAACCTGCATGACTACTACAAGCTGACAGACACAGGACAGAGAAGGTGCTAACTTACACTAATCCAGGGATGGTTCATAAACTGTCCAATGGTCATTCTCTCACTGGGGTCTGTCTTCAGTAACTGAATGATAAGCTGCTTGGCTGAAGAGAATAAAACAAAAGTAAAAAATCCAACATGCCTTAAATGGTGTAAAATGCATGCCTTTATCTCCTTTGTTTTTAAGCTGTTTATTGCCAAAGCACTGAAAGATATATATAGATATATATTCTATAAATTAGCCGACTTTGATAATTAAACACTAGATCTGTCCAAAAACAGAATTACTTGCAAAAGCTCATTGTATCAGTTTATTCCTGCTGTATTTACTGAAAGTAAACATCTGGATTTCTATGAATAAAAACTATGAATGTGCAGGTTGACGACCACTTATAGCTTAAAGCATATGACTGTACTGTCACAAAACTTTGATAAACTAAGGCCAAAATAAGTGGCTCAGTAATAAAGCAAAGGTTCAGATCTTTAGAAGTGGGTTTCTGTGGAAGGGTTAGGGCTAATCTGGGTGTGGCCGGTACCAAAATGGATTTCAGTATTGATTTTATAGCAGTTCTTGTGAACATTATTTATTACACCTTTAGATAGCCAACAGCTCTGCATTACATGTTATCTACGTAGAATCCTGTGAATATGTGCAAGCGCAAGTAGCAGCAGCAGCTAGCTGTAGCAGTTCTAGTACAACTCGGGGCACTTCCTACAGGAGTATAAAAATGTTTCTGCTGGAGTAACCATGTAATGTAAACGTGAGTGCGGTGTAAATGTTTCACCTGTTAGCTTGTCAGTCGAGTCAGAATGAAACTCCAGACTGAGCTCGTTCAAAGAGGTAAAATATGAACTGTTTATAACCTTTCCACAAAACCCCACCTGAAAAGTTCTGAAGAATCACTTCAACACTCTTCAGATCAATTTTGATAATTTTTAGGCTTTTTTTTTCATGTTGAATTTGGTTAAAATGCATATGTTGCTCGCATTTTTTTTTTTTACTGTGTTCGATGTAAACTTAATGGTTAAAACCCTGACCTTCCACGGAAACGTCGACCCACTCAGGGTTGGGGAACTCATACTGGCCCAGTCTGATCCTCTGCTTCATACCCGGCGAGATGGCCTGACCCGTGTTTGAATAGAAAGGAGGGAAACCACAGAGTCTGGGAAACAGAGAAATAAAAGATCGAAAAGAAGAAACAAGAAACAAGAAGAGCAGACGTCACGGTGCCCTTTAACAAGCGATCAGTAGCTATACATATTTTATGAAGCTGAACGAGCTACATACATGATACTCACAAAATGTACATGATAACCCCCAGGGACCACATGTCGCATGACTTGTCATATTTCTCAGGCCCAAGCACTTCTGGTGCTGCAGGAGAAACAAATGCAGAAAAAAAACATAACACAATAATGTAAAAGACACACAAAAACAATGATAAATAAGAAAACATAAAAGTGTAAGACAGCAATTGCATATTTACAACGCTGGCAAAAATACACTGACAAACATTCCAGGAATCTCTCACCAACATAATATGGTGTGTAGCACGGGGTCTGCAGGGAATTGTGTGCTACTGTCTCCTTCGCAAAGCCAAAGTCTGTCAGTTTCAAAGTGGCGTTACTGTCCTTGGTTGTGTAGAGCAGGTTCTCAGGCTAAAACATAAATGAGCAATAGAAAAAAAATTAAACTCATAAGCAGAAACCCTCTCCATTCTTTTTGTTTGCAAAGATTTATTGTGAGTGCAGCGTTACCTTCACGTCTCTGTGAGCGATGTCCACGTTGTGGAGGTACTCTATGGCTGTGCCGATGTCATGCATAATCTCTGACACCTCTGACAGACAAATATGACGTCATAGGCAGGAAGAGATCGAAGTGAACAAACAGGAGGATTAGACAAAGACTCGGACCCACCTCTCTCTGTGAAGGCCTGGTCCCCTCTGGCCTGGATGCGACTGAACAGCTCCCCTCCCTCCATGCTGAGACGGAGAGGTCAAAATTAGGGCACGAAGGATACGTTTGGCTAACGGCAGCAGTTTCTCACAGCAATCACAGTTTCAGGACACAGCAAGTCATTGAGCCTCATAATTTACTGCTCAGATAAGTTCAGACTGAAGCAGGTGACACGAGTATGATCATGAAACTCAAATACAGCAAATGTAATGAACTGTTTGTGCTGTTTTAGCCATTTATATGTGAAAAAGTTCTGCTTGATCAGAAATAGAGGGCTATGACTTTTGGCTTTCATATTTTTTGAAATATTAAATTTTATTTTCAAACATTTTCCCTATAGATGTACACTGAAATCTTTTCAGTTCCTTCAAAAACATTGTTCTCTTTTAAATCTTTATCAGCCTCACCTGCTCAGTTTTTGTCTTCTTATGGCTTAATTTGTGAATTTTTACCTTTATCTATGGTTTTGCTTTTAGCAAATGTTTTGTTATTTTTTTGCATTTAACTATGAATTCGGGTTTTTTTTTGCATTCAGCAACAAACTTGCAAATATATGTCTTTAACTACAATTTTGCTAATTTAGCTTTTAGCTGCTATTTTACTATTTGTAGCTTCTGTTCAGCTTTTTTTTTAACTTTTAAAATTCAATCATTCGGCGCTCAGCCTTAACTAATTCCTCTAGTTGTTATTATCTCCCTCATTCACCTTTAAGCAGTGGGTGAGCATGCTTTTCTGTGTATGTGTGTGCGTGTGGGTTTGTTTGGCTGTCTGTTAGCAAAATATCTCATAACCCAGTGGATGGATTTTGATGAAACTCACAGAAAGTGATCACTATATGTATCTGTAACCGATTAACTTTCAGGGTCAACCTGATTCGAGACGGCCGCCACAGCTAACTGACCTTAGCAACCACAAAAATAGCTACGGCTCGGTCATTTTTTCAGATATTGAGCTCCCGTCTTCATCATGGGTATCTTCCTCCTTCTCTCTCTCTCTGATGGGAACATCAACCTCTCTAACACACCCCACCCCCACTCCGATGGCACCGCAGAAAGCCTCAGGTTCATTCACCTTGCACAGTTTACTTCAAATTCAAGTTTTGCTCCTGAACCTAGTGGTTCAGTTTTTGCGACACCTCCAGTCTTTCACGTTAGGAGGCTTTATTTGCAGCATTTCATACATCCTTTTATTTGGAGTCCGCAGTTGTTTGATTTAACTTTAAAATTAAAAAAAAGCTGTTTCTGACCAAATGTGCAAATGTGATTTTTCTGTTAGATAATTAAAAGGATTCACCATCAAACTAAGTGCAAACACAAATATGATCATTCTCACCACTCCATCACAATAAGCAGACACTTCTTCCCGTGGTACATGTTTTCATACAGGCTGAGGATCTGTACAATGTGGGGGCCTCCGGACACTCGCCAGTGCAGCTCGACCTCCCGTCGGGCTTTAGGAGTATCATACAGGATCTAAAAAAGAAAAAAAATAAACAGAAGCAAAGGGAGGTTTTTAATGGACTGTTTCTGTTTTATATTCGTCCAAGTGGAGAGCCTTAGGTGATGATGATAATCTTTATTGTTCGTTTACGTTCATCGAAAGCAGCAGTTCTGTAACATGAGCTGCCTTTGGAGGCTGAGTGCTGCAACCGAGGGTATCCTGTTCAAATTACAATCAGACCGGAATCCTGAAGGAGGAATCTGACTCAAACAGGAGTGTTAGAAATGTGAGACTTTTCTCTAAAACCCCTCTAATCACGGATAACATCGCTTCCTTTCGAGCGAGGCTGCTTTCCAAGGAAAGTGGTGGCTTGTGAAGATTTCATCATACCTGTTTGGTTACGGCCTGGAAAAAGGCTTTCCAAAGAAAACATGTGCAAGCACTCACGGAGCCCCTCTTCCTGTTTTTATTTATTCATCTATTTATTTATTTTCTCCAGGCCTTACAACCAGCAGAGCTGCATTTCTTACAGCCCAAATTAAAGACTTCTTCTTGAGTAGCTGAGAAATGAAAAAAAAAAAACAGCATTTGGCAAAGGTCTGAGTCACATTATGTAATATTGTTACAGAGCATATCATTGTCCATCCAGCAGCAATCACAACAGAGAGAAGTCAGAGGATCCCAGACAGCACATCAGTGTCTGAGCAGATTAACTTTCAGATTCAATCAATCAGACAGACGTCAGGAGCCATTAAATACAGGACTGAAGAGAAATGAATAATTGACGCCCTGTGTTTCCCGGACACACCAACAGGAAACGGCAGCCGGTGAGTTTACGCACCTTCAGGGCACACTTCACCCCCGTCCTCTTGCAGTAACACTCCAGCACTTTACCATTGATGCCCAGGCCAAGAACCTGGGCTGTTATTTTGTAGTCGTCTGTGACTGCGTTTCTCCTGAACTCCAGTTTACAGTGAGCAGGTGGCTGGAGGCCCAAACTGCTGCCGGAGGGGCCACAGAGGCGCGCTGTCCCGTCCTCCGGCGCGCCGGCTGGACTTCCAGACCCTTCCTCCTGATCATGAAGCATTTTACACCAGAAATAAAATAAAAAAGGAAAACAAACTGGAAGTGGAAAAGTCCAATCAGTGTCTCGAATAGAATTCATCCGGCGTCATTCTGATCCGAACAGACCTTGGTCCTCTAAGAATAACAAGGCTTGTTAAAAACAAGCCTTCTTTGCGCTGAAGAGGGCGGAGGTTTGAGCGGCACCGTTATGTTCCCACAGCCAAGTTCAGGAGAGTCCAACTCGAGACCGAGCGGAAGAGATTACAGAAGCACAGAACGGCAGCAGGAATCCGGTCCCCCCCCTCTCTGGTCCTCATCCTGGGTATCTGCCCGACTGCCCCTCTCTGTCTGATGGGAACACCAACCTCTCTAACCCCGCTGACGTCAGCGCGGAGAGGCTCAAGTTCATTCACCGATCGGCTTTCTTAAAGGAACAGGCGCGCGTAAAGACGCGCAGCGTTTTCTGAATGACTGCTGAAGAAGCTGGAAATGAGTTGTTAAAGCTAAAAGAAGCAGAACACTAGCAAAAAAAGCCAAAAGTAGCGAAATGATTGCTAGAAGCTAAAAGTAACAAAATACTAACTAAAAGCTGAAAGTAGGAACAATGCTAATGAAAAAAGATGGTTTTCTAAAAGCTGAAAATAACAAAAGGGTAACTAAAAGTAGGGAAAATCTAGCTAGATAGTAAGTAACATAAGACAAAAATAGAGCTAGTATGAAAAAAGACCAATGTTTTAAAGGAACTGAAGAGATTTCAAAGTAAAAAAATATAAAAGTTACAAAAAAAAAACACAAATTAAAGCATCCATTTCCTGAATAAAGATGACAAAATGATTCATTCTTTTTGTGTGTTGGAAGTAAATATTTACTGTATATTGTTTGACCAATGGTCTCTTTTATTTACACCATTGAGCCAAGAATATTTTTGTTTTTCTTTGGACTTTTTCCGCTCATTTTTCAGCCCAGTCCTTGCATCTGACTATGACAGCATAATGGGCAGTTTGTGCGTAAATTGAGGAAAGTGGACAAGAGGAAAACAAAAGAAGTGTAAGAACTGAGCAGATGGACAGTATCTGACTGTCATGTCTAGAAGAGGTAGGAAGAAAATCCATTAAAAACCTAAAACCATCCTTCAGCTGATCATTTATTGTAAATTAAACTGCTGTTTAGGAATCGACTTATCAAAGGTCAAAGGTCATTTAGTTCTCTGTAAGAAACTTTAATTATGTTGAAGGCATTAGAATACATACTTAATAAAATAAAAATCAGAAAGCCTGGAGAACTTTTGATCAAGACCACTTTAGAAGATTACAAGCAAGTCTGGCTCCTTGGAGAAAAAAAACAGAAATGAGTCAGAGTACTTAAAATAGAACCCAACATTTTTCTTTAACATTTTATTTATTGCTGATGTTGGTGTATTTGGTGTCTTTGGAGGTGATTTCTCATCACGGGTAGTGTATAATTTTCACTGCTGAATGAGGCCTCACTTCGATAAACAAACTGCAAGTGACTGCAGGTGTGTAATTCCTCTGCTGTGTGGCTGTAATTATCCGTCTCAGCTGAGGTGGTAGTTAGCCCTGTAGGACGTGGTCCAACACGCGCTCGTCCTGCACCGGAAAGGGCACGGTGACACGCAGCTGCCTGTTCTCCTCCATGGTGCGCTGGATGGTCTCGTAGGCGTTTGCGTTTCCAGACCAGCAGCGACGAGCCACCTGCAGAACCACACCGATTCGAATCAACCGGCATCCACCTGCGGACCCCGTAAACTGTGATTATAACGACTCAGGATGCGGCGTCGCTTCCTGCTCTCTCTCTCACCCCATTGGAGACGTCCCAGCTGAGCATCAGACGGGCGCGCTTTTCGGCCTGGTCAGAGCCATCCAGCAGCAGACCAAATCCTCCGTTTGTGACCTCGCCCCTGCAGGTGAGAGTTAGACATCAACACACACTGATGCAGGACTCAGATTACTGTTTACAGGAGAACCAGTCTGCCTCACCAGCCAACACCTCCGCCGTTGTGCAGAGCGACCCACGTGGCACCTCTGAAAGCGTCGCCAATAACATTCTGGACCGCCATATCTGCAAGTGTTTTTAATTCCTTGTGGTTATTCCATTTATATGAAGTTGTAAATATGCCTAAAGCAGTCAGTGTTTAATTTATTGCCAACAGAAAGCAGGAGCTGTGATTTCTTTATAATTTGTATGTTGAGTTTCATTATTTTTCAGAATATTACTGTAGCCAAAAAAACCCCACAAACCTGCACAGAAAGCAGAGCCATCATACACATTTGAGGTCTCTCTGAAAGGGCTGTCTGTGCCACTAACATCATGGTGGTCTCTGCTAATAACCACTGGTGCCTAAACACATAAAAACGAAAAGCTGATGACATCCTGGTGTAAGCAGCAAACACGGAGCAATCTTAGCAGAGAATTCATCCTCATACGGAGACTCTTCCATCTGCGACAGCCTGGTTCATGGCCAAAGCTATGCGGATTCTTCCTTTCTGATCGGAATAGAGGATTCTGGCTTGGGATCCCACAACCTGAACCAAAGAGTGCATGGATTAAATTGTAGATATGACTTTAAAAAAAAAAATTGTTATTTGTTTTGAGAGAGCTCAGACCATTTTGTGTTTTCCGGCCTCTTTGATCCAGCGGATGTTGTCACTGTACTGCTGTTTGATTCGATCTGACATGCTGGCAGTGATTTCCTCCAGAACCTTAGCAGCAATATCATCAGTTACAGCCAGATCTTTGGGATCACAAGATGTGCACACCCAGCGAAATGGCCCAAAACCCAATGAGAAAATATCTCTGCCGCAAAAGAAAAAGTAACTTCAAACAGCTGCTTACTTCTGAATCACCACCTTAATAGATCTGCATTTCATGTTTGCCGACGGACAAACGCGAAAGGAGAAGTTGACGCTTATTGAACAAGCCTCACCCCATAATATGCTGAACATAAGAAGGATAGCGGAACTCTGTAGCTCCTCCATCAGCTTTGGTGACCTCTGCGCCTGTATAAAACAGTAAACACGTTCCTCTTCGTTGTTTGATAAATGACACAGATATGTCTGCGTGTGTCTCTGCTGAGTTACTCACCAGCTCTCTGAGCCTCCAGGAGGAAAGCATTGCCGTAATCCCAGAAGAACATACCTGCATCTGACAGCTTGTTGATGGCCTTTATGTGTCTTCTGAGGCTGTGACGTCACACAAAACACGTTTTCAAACCAGCATGTATGACAGATGAAATGCTGTAACAGACTGTTCAGGTTCGAGATGAATCCAACCTCTCTTGAACAGTGCTCCGGAAGCGGTCCGGATCAGCGGACATGAGTAGGTTGGCCTGGCGGAAGCTGAGCGGGACCGGGTAGTAGCCCCCGTTGAAGGGGTTGTGCAGTGACGTCTGATCTGAGCCCAGATCCACGAGGAGATCGCCTGTCTTCTCCAACTCCTGCAGGAGCCTTTCCCTGATCAGAGACGAGTCATGAACACATAATGGAACAATACGCAGCTCTATCAGTGATGACCTGCAGGCCCCGGCTCTCGCCTGGGAAAATTTTTTTTTACAGCTCACCATAAGTCTACAACGTTGCCGTGGTAACCCAAACTGAGAGGAGTCTTGGTGCTCTTCGTTTCCCTGTAAGACAAGATAATCATTCCTGGATTTTGGAGCTGTTTTTTTTTTTTCAGGATTTATTTATTCTGGTGCAAAACATTCATACTCATCTTGAAATATACTTTTTCCCCCATAGCAAAGCATGTACGCTTTTTAATAAAATGAATCAGAAATGGGTTTTGGAGGTATTGGGCATTTATTAAATGTAGAAACTTAATCAAATTGTTCAGGTTTCTCACCTAAAGCCTGGTTAAAGCACCTTTTGGCACCACTGGCAGCTTCAGGTCTTACTGGGAATGCTTTTATAAACATTGACAGTTTCTCAGAATTTCCTGGCAGAAAACCTTCGTCAGGTTAGCATCAATGCATTTTACAGCAGACTCTGGAGTTCAAATCCTGGATTCAGGTTAAAACTCTGGGTAGCTAAGTACCCTGTTTACCTGTTTTCCTGATGCCACTTTTGTTTTTTTCTGGGGTATATGTTTTAAAAAAAACAAATCTAACTTGTTGAAAATGAATATAACGTTAAACACTTATTGTATATCACACTTAACACTGTCATATACAGTACAAAACATCTCCATCTCAGTTTATTAAAAGTATTCCTACAGATCATTTCCCCTCTGTTACCTGATGCGTTTGATGCATTGCTCCAAGCTGCTGGTGACCTCCATGACCCAGCCCTGCTCGTATCTCTTCCTCAGCGGAGCCTCGTCCACCTGCACACAAATCACAGCATTTCTCCTCCCTCTGCGGTGACTTTTAGTGGGCCGTGGCCGGAAGGCTGCTCACCTCAGCGATCACACCAACGCAGCCAGCAATGACCGCAGCTTTGGCCTGAGCCCCGCTCATGCCGCCCAGGCCAGAGGTCACGAAGACTCGCCCCCTCAGGTCATCGGTGCCCAGGTACCTCCGGCCCGCGTTCAGCACGGTCAGCTGCACGAAAAAGACACAAGGAAATGCACCGGTTAAAATATTAAACTCGTGTTACACCTTGTCATAGTTTTGTATTTTAGGATTTTGAGAACGTGATGCATTATTTTTGCAAACCAAAGTGCCATGAACAATCCCCTGAGGTCCAATGTAGCAGTAGCTCCCTGCTGTCATTTGACCGTACCTGGGAAAACACAACGCCAGGACTGAAGCTACAAGTCCATTTCTGAGCACCTTCAAAGCACCTTAAAGGAAAAAAACTTACATGGATACACCAAGTGCGAACATCTTCTCATACTGATCTCTGGAGGAGTAATTTGGAACAACCTAAACGAAGCGAGGGGAATAAGCAAACATTATAAGCCTGTCATCTTTGTGTGACTCTCTTAAACGCGACGCATGTCCTGCAGTTACCATGCCGTTGGTGATGACGGCACGAGGCGAGGAAGGCAGGCTGGGGAACAAGCCCATGGGATGTCCGCTGTACATGACCAGAGTTTGCTCCTCGGTCATCTCACTCAGGTAGTGCATGACGAGGTGGAACTGAAATCACGTGAACAACCACAACACAAACCTTACCAAACATCTGTGTACACAGATGCAAGAAAACCGTGTCAGAGCGTACCTGAGCCCAGTTACTAAACACCTGTCCATTCCCTCCGTAGGTGACAAGCTCCTGGGGAAACTGCAGAATAAAAAAAAAAAAAAAACTGGATGCTATCAGAAAGCACAAACCTCCGCCAAGACCCATTATCATTGTGATGTCATAATGGGACTGATCGATAATGACATCGTCATGTGATGCTGTAATAACTCTGAAAGTGCAAATCTCCATCTTAAAAAATTGTAGGAGCCAGATTGATCATTTATTCTTTGTGGGCGGCAGTGGCTCAGGAGGTAGGGGTTTGTCCTGTAATCGGAGGGTTGCTGGTTCAAGCCCCCGCTCCGGCTGTCTCAGCTGTTGTGTCCTTGGGCAAGACACTTCACCCGCCTTGCCTACTGGTGGTGGTCAGAGGGCTCGGTGGCGCCGGTGTGATGGCAGCCTCACCTCTGTCAGCCCACCCCAGGGCAGCTGTGGCTACAATGTAGCTCACCACCATCAGTGGATGAATGGGTGAATGATTGTAGTGTAAAGCGCTTTGAGGTCCTTGGACTAGATAAAGCGCTATATAAGTGCAAGCCATTTACCATTTTGTGACAACATTTCCTGAAATCTTGATCTAAATCTGTTCATTACTTTTTGAGTTATCTCTTAAACATATACTTCCCTGGTGGAGGTCAAAGATTCGGTCAGGACTTATTTTTTTCAGTCGATACAAAATAAACAGAAGATCTGGCAATATCAGTTTGTCCTTCTGTAATGAAAGTTGAGCCAAAAAGGTTCACCTGAGCAACTGTCGGATCCAGGTTGTTCATGACCATCAGCATCATAGCTGCTGCTTGACGTGTGCGGCAGGGATACTGATCTATAGGATAAGCTCTGAGGAAGACAAGGAGACATCAGAATGAACTGCAGGGTGCATCTTCTGCAGCAATGGAAACCCAGTTTGCTGCTTTTTTCCTTCAGAAGTTTTACTTGTTCGATCTGTCTTTTAATCGCCCAACGCCAAAAAGTACGGGCATACAATAATGGCTTTGGCATGAAAGTCAACGAGCAAATGCTGTCTTTAATCTGATCTGTTTTCTTCTATTTAGTTTTATATTACACAAAGTGAGAGCACTGATTTCAAAGCAGAAAAACATTTTTAAATTAAGCAAAATGTGAGGAAAAGCCTATAGAATGTGACCAAAAATGTGATTTTTCTGTTACATTTGCTGTAAAATGAGGTTATTTGTCAACATTATTTAAACAAATCTATAGAGGATTATAAAGTGTGAAATTAATGTGTTTTTGTAATAAAATAAAGTGACCAATCTATCACAATTTATTTATTTTTAGCCCTTTAACCTTCAAACCAGGCTTTGAGAAGGGCTCCTCACCTCATCCGTAACGTGGGGCAGAAGCGGTACATGTATATGTGGCCGTACTGACGGAGTTCCTGAGCAAACTCGGGTGCAAGCGTTGCATGATGGGAGGGCGGGAAATATCTCAGGGCATTTCTCAGAGCCAGCTAGGGGCCAAAAAGAAAGAAAAAGAGAGGCAGTTACAGCTGGTTAGACAAAATAAATCAGTGTTTAAATGATGCCAGGCAGATTGCTCTTCTTATATAAAAGATCTCTTCTTGCTTCTTCTTTAATCAATGACTGAAGCCTTTGCTCTGAGTTTGGGTAATCATTTGCTGACATTTCGAAAATAATCAATTTTGGGGGCAGAGCCAGCAGGGGTGATGAAATAAAATGGGCGTGCACAGCAGATTGGGACATAATGTAAAATTTGCATCAGAATCAGACATCCAAATGACACAGTGACTTCGAAAATGAGATTTAACAGGGTTTAGACCAGAGATTACTTCTTAATGTCAACAAATTGTTATTTTTTAATATAATGGCATCATTTACTGCAGCCAGGCTGTTCTCAGGTCAGTTTACTTCATACTGAAGGACCTGCAGCCAAAAGGAAGAAAGAAATGCTAGATATACATTATAATGCTAACAACACCTTCTTTTAGGAAGTATACATGTTTATGGTAACAGCCTAAGGCATTTCTAAAATAACTATAGCACAACATATTTGGATTAAAATATAAAAAAAAGAGATTAAAAGTGTATTTCTACTTACCTGTTCTTCTTGAGCTGTGAGGTTTGGGGTCCGAACAGGTGCATGTGGCACGTTAGGATCTCTTCCCCGAGTGGGTGGCAAAGGATCTAGAGGTAAACCGCTGCAGATCTCCTTTAAATTTGACATACTCTCAGGTAGTTTGTCTGTCAGTGACCAGGAGGCAGTTCAGGCCGGACGCCGATGGCAGCTGTAACCTTCACGGCAAGCGAGCGTCTGTGGACAGGAAAACTGCGCACGTGCCAATCACTCTCTTTGTCCTGTCCCACTAGCGTTTCGGCCACCTTTCCTCTCTAGAGTCCACCAATGACACACAAGGATGTTTGGTAATTATTGATCTCTGAACGCGTTTGAAGCAGCTCCTACCTCAGCGGGCAGAAACTGACACTGACCTCCGACCCTGACTTTGTGACAGGAGCTTACTCAATGAGTTGATGCAGAATAATTTCTGTGGAATGGAACTTGCAGGATACAGGCCATTAATGTCATCTGCAGTTCTTGAAAGTTTAACACTTTTCTTCACTAGTTTAATGGTTTGTGAGAAAAGCCATGTTCACATTTCTGGATACATTTAGTGATATTGTTGATGCTGCTGAACCTTTCAGGGAACGATTCCTGAAGACTACTGCTCACTTGTTTAAAATCATACATATAACTGAAGATAAAATTTACAAACTAGCCTCAAATGCTGATTTAGAAACTCAAGAGCAGCCTTCATTAAAAGCAAAACAATCATAATCAAAAATAGTAAATAAATGAGATTGCCATTTCTTATGAAAGCAATGAGCTTATAGTTTCAAACATCTAAATTGAAGCATTTTCAAAAACTTTCTACCCTTAAGGAGTTTCTTTTTGCTCAATCATAGCGAGGAGAATGAACCAAACACGTCACAATAAAGTTGTAATCTATTTTATTACAAAACTTCCTGCATTATTCACTCCAGACGTTTCACACAAACACTTCAGTTTGGTTCAGATGAGGTAAATATTTCAAGTTTAGTTATAAATTAGCAGACTAAGTGCAGAACAGAAAGCCACAGTGGCAACAGCAATGAAGAGCCCGCTCTGAACAGTTTCACAAGTGTTTCTTCAACATTAAATCTCCACACTGACTTCAGCAAATGAATGAGCGACATGGATCAAATAACTTTTGAGTCACGTTTAACACAGAACATTTTGTACCCCTTATAATTAAAAGATAGCATAAAGAGCAGAAAAGATACTGTAAATTTAGTCTCCAGTGCTGTTGCTGTACATCACAGAGCGTGCAGTGACCTGTTCCCTTAAGGCAAAGCAAATGAAAGCAAACACACTGTGCAATCAGAGAGGATTGTGACTCACTGACTGATCTGAGTAACGGCTTTGGAGCACAATGGCAGGATCAAACAACTTGAATCGAAACACTGATTTATGAATCAAGTTCTTAACCTATTTAGACCCGAGGTACCCAGAATGCACAGGAACTGAGACACTTAAAACATTTCTGTTCTGTGAATCACATTGTTTTGCAGAAAAAATCAAGACTAAAAGAAATCAAGCTGTTAGCTTTCCTTTCCTGTGCATCCAATCAAGCGGCTTAAGGTTTTTAAAATCAGCTTGTGTGATATGTAGTCAGTTTTACCTGGTTTCCTGTTCCCCTGACAGCAACTCATATTTTCAGACACCTTTTATGTTCTTACACAAGATACATTATTACTTTTAATATTGGAAAATTAAAGAAGAAATATTGTAAAAAAAAAACATAAAGATGTTTTTCTATTGTTCCATGAAACGACGACTGAATGTGAAATGTGAATGATGGGCCTTGAGGACCACAGAATCAGGCTCATTATTAGCTCTCCTCTGAGCTCTCTTTGTTCGGTGTTGTGGTTTCAGAGTCCTGCTCGTTGCCTGGTGCTCGGTTTGGACTTGGCGGCTCTGCAGGTGCAGAATCCTGCGAGGTCTGGCTGGACGATGAATCATCCTCTTGTGGGTAGATCTCAGGGTATTTTTGTAGACACTCCTGCATAACCCCGAACTGCTCCAAGCAGTCAGAGCCCTTCACTTCCTCTTTACTGTAGTGGAAGCAGGAGAAAGCATCTTTAAATTCAGTCCCACAGGGACCGCTGGCCATCCCGCCCAGGCAGGGGCAGTTCCAGTTTATCTCCCCATTGGGAAGAATTAGACCTAAAAGGAGAAAAAGGGGGTTGGGAAGAGAGATCATTTTAAAAGCCTAACTCACTCTCAGATTTCTCTCAGTAGCTGTGCTGCTCCTCACCTTTCTCCTCATAGGGGTCATCGGGGTCTTCCTCTATAAGGTCTGCACTGCTGGGGATTTCATGATCTTCTTTGGTGACAAATATGATTTTGTCCTTACCTGTTGTAAAGACAAATGCAAAGACAATTGTCAAAACAATTTTTCCTTTCTAAGCGTCAAAAGACAATTACATTGTTTTAACAGATTTTACAATTTATTACTTAAACTGGTTGAGATAGAGCTGGTTTATCATTTGAGAAAAAGTATAAATATACTCATTAATACACTGGTGGTTTTAAAATAGGCTTTCAGGAAACATAACACTTTTAGGATCCATCAGCAAATAATGGCATCAAAAATGATTGTTTGATGTGTGAGAATTCATGTTATTTATAGGTTATATGTACAAAATCAAAAGTATACATATACAGACAATTATTTTAAACATCAGACAACATTTAGGTGATTTAAATGGCAAAACTCTATGGTAAACATCCTTAATTTATCATAGTTAAAACATGTTGCAGCCACGCTGGTTGTTGATTTTCAAGGTTAAACAGTCGGCGCTGACCTTTCGGTCATAACATCAAGTCACTGATTATAAATGCCTTCATTCACAGCTCAGCAATAAGCCTGTTTAGACCCTTCATAACAAAACCAGCGATAATTTTTCATTCAAACTAAACTTTAGTGTCAGGAAAGTTAGACGGCTAATGCTGAGGGCGCTTACCTTCCTCTCTGACTGAGCTCATGCCTTCACGCTGTAACAGCTGAAAAATATCCTTTGAATTCACTAAAACAACCGACTGTTTCTGAAAATAAACACTTTCACTGAATAAAACTACACTGAGGGCGCGTTTCTCTCCATGTTCAGGACGCGGTTTCACAACTACCCGTGCCGAAGCATGACGGCTTCTTCTGCTGCTTTCCTAAAGTTTCCGGTGTCGTTGGTGCAGCGGGGGAACTCTGCTGCCCCCCTCAGGTCAGACACAAAAAATGCAGCTTACAAGGTTTCACAGGAAATTAGAAAGTCCTGTTAAGTCTTTGTTCCTCTGAATTGCAGTTCGTCAAAACAATCTTTAACATATTAAATTTGTGTAGTATTTGTTGATAATTCTTCCTGTTGCATATGATCTCCGTGTAGCAATTAAAAGGTCTGCTGTTTGGAGCAAAGGTAAAAGTTTACAATGAAGCTGTCAAAATAAAACAAACATATTTCCTTATCTTTTTAAGTTTTCAAAAATTTAACCTACGTATTGATTATTACCTTCTCATAATAATTATAACCATATGCTGCCAAAAGAGCAATGTGTACTAATCAAGACATATTAATGTAGTAGAAAAAATATTCCGTTTCATTTAGGTGTTTTCTCGATTTACATTTCAAAATCATCACCATAAACCTAATTTATATGGAAATACATGTCTATCTAGTAGGAAAGATAAACAATATTCACTTTACTAGCCTTGCTAAACTTTATTCTCGATACCTGACTAAAACACTACCAAAAATATCTGTTTGGAGTTTTTATGAAGACGTACAACAGCACAAAAAAAGTAAACATACGATTAATTATTTAAAAATACACACAGGTAAATTCCTTCAAATATTTCTCATGACATCAGCTATCCTGAGTTGTGAAATCCTAAACTATTAAGTTTTAATATTTAGGCAAATGTGCAGCACGCCCAGCAGACATTAAAATATAAACAATTTGTGACGCAGGACCAATAAATATTAATGCCTTAGAAAACAACAGCATACACTTTATCAAATCTAAAATTCTTTTCACAAAAGTTTTTTTATTCAGAATGTTTTTTTTATACAAGTTTGTTCTGAAATGCATTTTTTGTACATAATCAAAGACTTTATCTTACACTTAAGACAAATTCAAAGGTATTCAATGCATGGCCTATGTACAGAAACAAATAATTTGTCCAAAAGTGATTACATATAGAGCAGACAATTAAAAACATAAAACAAAAGATCTTAGGATTCGAGTAACAAGAATAAGTGTGACGTGAGTTAATACTGCAGATCCCTGGGAAAGCCATACATTAAAACAAGAATCCCCCCTTGTTTCTTAGATGGATTGCTGGGTTTTTGTTCAAACTCACTCGTTTCGAAGCTGGAACCCAATATGAGCTCCAGTCTCACTTTGAAGGACCCTGAGCTCTAATGCAGGGTCACAATAAGCAACATGTACAGTACTGGACTCAAGGTCCTGACAGTTCATCTTCTGGTCCAAACCTTAACCTGATTGGCAGGTCAACAAACAAAAACAAAACAAACAACAACAACAACTAAAAAGCAAATGGTAAAAGTATAATCTAAGACAACACTAAGCACACAGCAGGTAGATGACGGCCATCATCCAAGTATACCTGCATAATGAAGCGCTTAGACATCAAATCTGAGAGGGTGAAAAAAAAAATCCAGCCAGAAGCCTTTTAGGCAATCTTGTGGAGCTTTATCTGGAGTCTGATTTAAAAAAAGACAGAAAAGAAAGATGAATTCCAGCTGAAATGGTGGTCTCTGCATCCCTTTGGAGCTTCAGAGGGCATCAGGAAATGATGTGAAAGTCAACATGTTCCTCCACCTTTCAGCTGAGTTTCCTGAAGGTTCCTCAAATGTCTAAACTGCAAAGATGATAGTGCAGGGGCTTCTCTTTGTCGTTGGTTTAAAAAAAAAAAAAGCAATGTCAGTGATCTTAATAAAAAGTTGATAGAAGATGGAAAAAAAAAAAACCTATGGCTTTTCTAGAAGAACATGGCGCCCATGCTGCCCACTTCGCTCTGTTCTTTGACAAAGATTTCAAAGTACTGATAGATAATGGTGACAGCCAGCAGGATACCGGTACCAGAACCGATAGCTCCGAGGAAGTCTGCCATCACCGATAATCCACCGATACACAGTCCACCAAAGGCTGCGGCTGTAGGAATGTACCTGCAGAAGATATTCAGACACCTCAGGTTAAATGTTGAATAGTGATTAGATGAGTACAAAATAAAAAAAAGCTAAAATCAAGTTGTAACATTGTAATAAAATCTGTAATTTTTAGACTTTAATATAAATTGGTCTGTGTAGTTGATGAAACACAAACAAATAACAGAAACATACATCTGTGAGTGCAGAAGATGTTTTTTGTTTTAATTTACCTGTTCAGTTCATGAACCATTGAGGTTTCTCTGTGTCCCCTCATCACCATCTGCTGCTCCTTCAGCTGCTTCGCCACCTACGTGACAGTGAAGAGCAGAGCTCTGACACAACGTTTGCTTTCAAAACAGAACCACCGCTTCCTGACAGACAACAGTGAGGACTTACGTCTTTCGCAGAAGAGCCCGAAACTTCAATCCACGTTTTGGAGAAAAAGGCACACGAGCCGAGCATGAAAAATATGTAGATGAGTGCATGAACCGGGTCATCCAGAACAGAACCAAAAGACTCGGGCGGAGAGAGGTAGTAGCAGAGACCCCCGACAGGATAGGCACGAGCTGGGCCACCGGATGTTGCGTCCTACAATCAGAAGGAGAATTTTTTTTAAAGAAGCAAACATGTTTGACTATCTAAACCTGACCAAAAAAAAAAACCCAACAAAAAAGTAGCACTTTTGGGGGCCATGACCTACAGAATCAGTTTCCCATTCTCTTTCCTCATAACATTCCTACACACCTTTAGTTGACTGCAACACAAGCCACATAATGGAGATTAAGCCATATATTTAAAATCACTTTGTTTCTAACCATTTCATATCATATTAACTATATAAATATGATAAAAAACATTTGTCCAATATAGTCCAGCATTCTGAAATTAGTTTCAAATAAATTCCAATTTCTCAGCAAACAGTGTAATTTGTCATAGTCAAAGTATCTAAAACATAAGCTGTTGAAACATCCATTTTTTTCCGAGACACAGGCAAATGTGTGTGTTGTGTATTTCAAGGGAACCCTAATCACCTTTACCAGACTTGGCTAAAACTGTATTTGGATGCTGCAGCTGAAACTGACACTCCGAGTTGCCTGAGATGTCAGTGCACGCTCACGGTTACATCTAAGGTAAGTTTAAGAATCAATGGGACACCTGACGCGCATGTCTTCGGCCCGTTGGAGGAACAAGACACGTGTGGAGAAAACCCAGGGATCCAAACTTCATACAGAAAGATTCAAGCTGAAAAGCAGGTTCAAACCCAAGTTATGTGACGTTGCAACAGCCTCGGAGGGTCCCAGAGTCACCAATTCCGCATTCAACCACACCTGTACTATAGTTATAAATCTCCCCAACCTGTTTATTATTTATGATTTAAAAAAAATAAAACAAAACAAAAAAAAACTAGTTTTTAAGAGATCTTTTCAACAAGAAATTACACATCTTCGATTATCCTGCTGGACATCTGTGTAGAACTCTGTAGCATTTAGCATTTAGCATCCTTAAACTCTGGCAAAAACAGGTTTTACAATTACATGATCATAAAAATCTAAATCCCTGATTTCTCAAGTACAGAGTGACTGTCTGTGCCAAAAATAAAACAACAAAAAAACTAGTGTTTCTAAGACATTATGTGCACAAGTTTTTAGAAAATGAAAAACTTAATTTGAAATGTTTAGTTTCAATGAAAATCGACATAAAAAAGGTACATTATTGTTATACTTACAGACCACGTTCCGAGCAGATTAACCAGGAAGTTGCCACTGAAGCGCGTGGAAAGCATCTGGGAGATGACGTACAAGTTGGAGACTAAGGCGGACTGCAGGATGATGGGAATGTTGGAGGTGTAGAAGAGCTTGATGGGATAGGTGTTGTACTGGCCACGGTAGCGAGCCGACTTGATGGGCAGGTCCACCCTGAATCCCTGCGAGAAGACACAGAGTTTTAGATGACAGCCAATTCTTGTCGTAAGCCTGAAAAAAAAAAAAAGACTCACCTGAAAGTATATTACTACAGCAAACACAAAAATGGTGGCAATGAGGTTCATGAGGTTGGGCAGGTTCTGTCTGTAGAAGGCCTCTCTCAGAGCTCGCACTTTGTCAGTTCTTGTGGCGAGCAGGTGGAAAAGGGCGATGATTGCTCCCTCGAATTCTGTGCCTAAAACAAAAGAGACAAGCATTTCTGATGGCTGCTGAGAAGCAAAGAGGCAAGCTTTTGTAACGAACAATGATTCAATCAAAACCACTTAAAAGACTAGTCTGTGGTCCCCCCTCACCTCTCCCAGTGTTCACAGTGGTGGGACTGAAGGCCTTCCAGACAATGGTCTCGCAAATGTTGGTGGCAATGAACAGCGAGATCCCTGAACCGAGACCATAGCCTTTTTGGAGCAACTCATCCAGCAGCAGCACGATCAGTCCTGCCACGAACAGCTGCAGAGGAACACAAACAAACCAGTCAGGAAGAAAAGAGGACTTCCACAAATACAATATTTTTGCTATTAACTCAAATTTCTTTTTAGAATCTCGGTTATTACCTCATGGACCTTTTATTTTGTATTACAACAAGCATGCATGTTATTTTAAGAGCATTTATTATAATTTAACAACAGTACATTCTTTCCATGAGTGACATTATTGACTCATGTTAAAGCAAATTCTATTACGTAGTTTTATCCATGTTGCACAAATAGTCTGTACTTAAAGCCTATTACACATTGTGGTTATGTTGCCATTCTTTTAAAATGCACAGTGATGTGAATAAATTGTGTTTTCACCTGGATGATGATGAGCAGACAGATCCCTGCACCCATCTCCGACGGATCTCCATACATGCCGGTCATCACATACACGATAGCCTGGCCAATGGTGATGATCATCCCAAACACTGAAAACATTAAAAACAACAAGCTAGAGAACCAAACTGTACGTTATGAAAAAAAAAAAATAAAAGCACAAGCTGATTTGAGCTTCTTACATTTCTGAGCTCCATTAAAGAGGGCTCTGTCCTTCGGGGTGTCTCCAACTTCAATGATCTTCGCTCCTGCAAGCAGCTGCATGATCAAGCCTGACGTGACAATAGGCGAAATGCCCAGCTCCATCAGCGTACCTGGAGGAAGATACTCCTGTTAAGTCCTGTTGGCATGACCTAACACTTGCATTTTGTTTTATACTTAATACAGGCTGGCTGCCTACCTCTGTTTGAGGCCAGAATGACTCTCATCCAGTAGAAAGGGTCTGCAGAGTCTGAGGACATTATGCCAAAAAGGGGAATCTGGAGGAGCAGAGTTCAGACTTAATTTTCTTCTGTGAAGCAGGTAAAAGTTAACAAAAAATGATGGACAACATATTTATTCATTATGGTGTTAATCTCACTGCAGGCGAACATAAAAATAATAAGTTATCTAGTAAACTCATGACGATAATTTGGGTTTGTTTAGCCAACAACATAAACAAGGTCCAACTGCAGCTTTTCAAACAGCAAAAGTTACTTCCCTTTTTTAAGAACAAGTCTTACTGAAAGGAATTTCTCAGGTTTTTGTTTGACAATTTGTGCACATTTATGGCTAAGTTCCTTTAAAAAAAAAAACAAGGTACAGAAATACACCCAGCAGAACGGGAGGAAATGCAGTCAGATACAAGCTGTCTTCCTGGCTCAGGTACAGCGGGGGCACTACAGTCAGCTTGGACACAAATTTCAGACTAAATGCAGATATCTGAATCAGTGTCTCCTCAGTCATGGACCTTTGAGGACACATATGGACACTCAAACAGGAAAAGCAGACGTGCTTTTTCATATTAAACTGGATCACATCCTTATCAGAGATGCTAACTATTTAATACTGAAGCAAATTAGACAAAAATATAAAGATTTATCATATACAAACACACAAATTGTGGCTAAATTAAGACAAATTAATAGTTTTAAAGCAGGTCTTTCTACTGTATTAAATATATGAATTATTACAGTTATTAACATTTAGGGTAAGTATTTAGAGTAGGTTTTAAGGCAACTGATAATATAAATATAAATAAGACACTTACCTGGCAACAGACCAGAAAGATGAAGAGAGTAATTGCAGTCCATAGCACCTTTTCTCTGAACTGGATCTGTTGGTTGAGGACATTATCAGGAGTTAAACCAGAGTCAGCTAAATCATCATCAATGTTACTTATTATAAAAAAACATCAGAAGAAAAGGAAAAAATTAATCATACCTTTCTCTCAGGTTTTTGGATCTCTGGCAGAACTGCACAGAATGGCTTTATCACCTCCAAGAATTTGACTGTAAACAAGCAAACAGGAGTGTTTTTTTATTTGTATTTTTACTAGAAATACAGTATAATGGTCATCACTAATGGTGAACGGGACGTGGCAGTGAGGGGAGGGCGGACTCGAGACAAATACTACACAATATTCAAATAATTATGAAAAAACAACAACTACCACTGAATATTTGACGGTTTTACTTGAGATTGTCCGCGTCGCATGTTTGTTGGAGGATTCGGCACATTTGCAAACAGCAGAATCAGCAAAACACCGGGCGAGCTTATGCGTCGTCATCACTACTGTCAGTGTCTTTGAATGAGCGGCTAACGAGTTAGCTCATACAAGCTTTCCGGCTAACGAGATCTACAGAAGCGGCTCTAAAACTGAGCCAAGGGCAAGGAATTCAGCGTCTAAACCCCTCCACTATGATAATGTCTTTAATTCACTCACTACTTCTCGTCAGAAACAATTCAATACAGCACAAAAGCAACAATAACCCGCTA
This sequence comes from Kryptolebias marmoratus, assembly GCF_001649575.2. Classification (NCBI taxonomy): domain Eukaryota; kingdom Metazoa; phylum Chordata; class Actinopteri; order Cyprinodontiformes; family Rivulidae; genus Kryptolebias; species Kryptolebias marmoratus. The sequence continues at coordinate 14,643,003 of NC_051433.1, read as the reverse complement.
GTTAGCATCGTAAGCTAGCTGCTTACAATAAAGTCAGCGCCGTGGTGGAGTAAGCTAACTAAGTTAACAAAAACAGATTAAACAACAAGTTAAGCGGGGTTTTCCCTCCAGAGGCTGCTTGTATCCGTTTCGTACGGATCAGATGGAAGAGTAATACTCACTGCCCATGATGCCCCGACAACCAGCTCGTATTTTAAAGTGAAAATCAGCTCGGAGTATGTGTCTCTGTGACTGACTGAAAGCACCGGAGGGGAAAAGGAGGAGAGACACGTCACCGTTCCAGACACGGAGAGCGGGGATTTAAAGAGACAGCAGCACCAAACAAATCACTCTTACTGCTGATTATCTGTCATCCTACAGGTCCCAGGCTTCAGAGAGAGACACAGTGACAGCAGTGGCGGCTGCTTCTCTCACTACAAGAGAACAGTGAGAGAAAAGTACCTGTTTATGTGGTATTTGTCTTCTTGAAGAGGATTATAATCCTCTAAAAAAAGGCCCCAATCTCTAACTAACCTTGACAAACAAGGTGTGACACTGTTTAAACTGTTCTGTTTCTTAGTTTTGAATTCACATCATATATAACATATAATAATAATGGATGAGTTTTGATACCAATTATTTAAATCAAACCATGTCAGGATGCTATAGAGGACACGTTATAGGCTTGATTAAAGAGGATGTGAGCCACTTATAGGGCCCTGTCGACATAACACTTACAAATACTGAGTATGTGCACATTAATTTAAAGGTTTCGAGTCACACAGATCGGTGCTGTTAAAGCCTGGAGCAGAGAAAAACTATAGAGCTGTGAATTATGAGGAAAGTCTGCTCTGTCACTGCTCCACAGACCACACGTGGATCTGAACTGTTTCTCTGCCTAAACTCAAAAATAAAGTATATTTTGTTCAGGAACTGAGCAATTTTGGAGTGTCTCGGCAACGAGAGTGAAACTATACAGAATGCCGGCAAACTAAATAACAGGCAGCACTGCAGCAATCTTTTCTAAAGCTGAATAATGAATGATTTCTTAATGTCCTGAGATTACACCAAGCAAAGCTGGTTGCAACTACAAAGTTTTGGTTTTGAAAAATAAAAATAGGAACCTGAAACAGAAACGCAGCCCTACCACCTGATTTTATGAAATCCATAGGTCGATTTTACTGTGTGAACCTTACTGTAAGATGGAGGTAAAAATACAGAATCATTACAGAAAACACCAACACTGCATCAGTTTTCTACAAAACAAAAGGAATATTTACAAACCATCATGGCTCTGAATTACATGGAGCAGAGTCATTTAGTAAACCTATAGTACTGTACTGACTTTAACACTATACAAAATCTGAAGCAAACTAAATAGAAACTCATCAAAAATTAATCTGGAAACCATTGAGCAGTTGTAACTCCAGTGATGTGAGCATGCACTTCATTGAAAATAAGTAAAATAAGGTGTTTGGAAACCATTCATTTATTAAAAGGGTCCCCTAAACCTCGGGGCCCTGGTCTGCTGTACCGATAAATTCTTCAGAAAGTCCTGCTTTGGTTGCAGGAAGCAGGGGAAATCCAGTTTTCCAAATCCAAAACACTTCAATTTACCAACAGACACAGTTACCTGTTGCTAAAAATATATGGTATTTCCATCTTTGTTTTATGTATAGATATGTCTGTTTTATTTTGAATTCTCCAACCTAACATTATGCTGGGTAGCAACATCTCCGACTACAACGTTTTTCCTCCAGATCAGTGAGTGTCCACCAGAGCGCAGGAGAGACCAGAAAACAAGTGTGCCGTCAGTCTGACTGTCAACAAAGACAGAGTCACACACACGAAGAGACTGGGGTACACTTTAAAGTGTTAATAAGTGTCAGGCAGTTGACCTGAGAGGCTAATAAAGCTTTTAGCTGTGAAGGTTATCACATCTAATATTTAGCTTTGATAGATGCGAGTTCATCTCTGAACTGTAAGAAACAGAATCAACAATCAAGGAAAAAAAAACAGTGGTAATGATGGCTGCAGAGCTCAACAAAGTGACAAACAATAAAAACAGCACAAGTCATTCTATGTTAACATGGCTACAATAATTACACTCGCAGAGGAAAGAACCTCTACTCCTTGATTTACTTCTAAGTCAGTATAAATGAGTTTTTTATCCCAGTTTCAGGATTGATAAAATCTTTTTGAGTTTTTGGATCAAACTAATTGCAATATGATATACATTTTATTACTGTGTTCAGTTCAATGCAATGACTGATTTATGATTTATCAAACAAACAGAGCTGCAATAAGAAGCCTTTCTTTCTTTCTTTTTTTCTTTATTTCTTTCTTTCTTTGAAAAGATGACAAAGAAGCATCTTTCAACAGGTCATGGGTCACAGCTGAACCATTTCTCACACAGATGGGAATCACACTGTGCAGCAGATCCCAACCTTTCTGAGAAAGTTCAGCTCTCTGTCCTTTTGAGAACTCCTTGTCTGCACAGGGCCCATGGTGCCGGGTCACAAGGGAAAAAATAACTGAGAGGCCTTTATGACGGAATAGAGCCAGACTGTACTTACAGACTTCTCTCTTCATCTGGTTTTTAAAACTGGTGTTCACGTTAACACTGATGTCAGGCTTCAGCAGCTCACTGGTGAACAAAATAAGCACATTTTAAACCTTAAAGTCACAAAACATACCATAAAGGGTCAAAGTTTCAACAGTTTTCCTTTTTCTATTTGCTTTAAAGGTGACAAAGAGTTTAAAGGTAAAGGCAAAAGTCTTCATGTGATTCTTCTAATCTTGTCAAACTACATCTATGTAAACTAAATTATATATTTTTTTCTATTCTGAATGAGTAAAAGAAAAAAAAAACACATACAGTATGTTGCTAAACAGTCACAAACTCATTGAGGGAGGGGAGATCTAAATACCTAATCCAAACAACCAACATGCTGTCATAAGCAGTTATAATTCTGGTAATCATTGTTTTATTATCTGTTTGAAAAGCACACAAGTCTGTTGATGCAATGGTGAAACTACCAATATCTATTAAATCTTCACTGAGCTGTTAGTGACTTCTTTCTACTGTTTTCTGTTTTAAAATCAATCCTTTCCAACCTGTAGGTTGAACGTAATCACCTGAAGGGATATTTAAAGCAGAAATGCAAAGATTTCCCACCTCATAATCTGCACAGTTCTCAGTAATCATTAGAGATAACGTGCAAAACCATTGATTTGAAGCTTTTGTCTGTACAGAAACCCTCCTAAAATCAATGAGGTGATATAATGTGAGTTAGTAAGTGGAAGTGACACCTCAGCAGCCAGTTCTTCACCTCTGACTGAAATTTCTAACACTGAGTGTATGGAAAGTGTTAAAAATGTAAAAAAAACAACAACAACAAAGGACTGGAAGAAATGTGGTTTAAAAACTGATCTTTGTCAGTTCGAGATGCAGAATCTCTCTTAATTTCCTTATGTTTTCTTGTAAAAATACAGCAGGGAACAATTTTACACCTTTAGGGCTTCAAGTTGTCAAAAAATAAACATCACTAGAATAAGATTTTAAGCTCTGGAACAAAACAGTCTGTCCATATGTAATTATGCTTTAGGACCTTTTAGCTTTAAATATTCTCAGCACTCCGAAATCATAAATTTTCTTTGCGAGTCTGAACATGAATGTTGAGCAAGAAGAAATGGAACAAGTGAAGAAAAATTGATTATTCTTTTTTTTTTTTTTTGGAATACAGTAACATTGAGTCCCCCTCTCTTTTCTCTCTACCACATTCATTTATTTGTTTCTAACAGTCATCTGATGTAATAACAGAGTATTTTTCCCCCTACATCTTTGTTAGACCGGTCTATTCACCCTCCATTTAAACCATGACACTCACCACACACCTTGTTTCCATCTGAGTCTTACTGATGCAGTTTGTGTGTTTATTCTTCTGTCACTGGATGCATGTGGCAAACAGATTATCAGACTAGTGATGGACATGAACAAGTGTGGGGAGAAGAGGTCTAAAAGCAGGAAGAATCAGATCTCAGGGACTTTCTGTAGGCCGCTCACAGGGTCATATGTTGTCTGTCAGGTACCGCTCATTCTCTGTGGTTCCTGGAAAGAGGAGGAGAATCGTGGAAATGCAAAACCAGATGTACAACAGGAAAAGAAAATGGTGGGGGTAAAGAGACACAAGATCTGTATGAGATTTAATAGTGTGAGTCACTCACTTGTCCTGTTGTTCCTGCTGCCAATCTGGAATAACCACAGCAGTCAAGACAAGAGTGGTTTAGTTTTTTCTCTGTGTGACCTTTTGCCATTTTGTCTCATAAGTCTTTCCAAAAACTCGTTTTTAAACTGCGTTCAGTGATGACAAAGGTTTTACTACCCCAAAGGTTTGCTCAGTCTTTACTTCTTTGAACTAAAAGGTCATCAGATGATCTCTCTTTACCTCCCAGACTCTCTACAAATACCATTTGGGACAGTGTTTGTCATGCAGCGTAACTGCTGAAGGTCAGGGGTCACTGTCCGTAGGTTTTAACTGCAGGGTTTAAGTGTCCCAGTAAGCCACAGCAGTGGTCCAGACAGAACAACATTATGTTCTCAACCTCAAGCTTGAGTTTACATAAAAATCAATCTACACATCAAAGACCTCTAAATCCTCCTAACAGTGATTTTTCTTTCATTTGCAGCATTAGAGGGTCAATAAAGAGCAAGTTTAACTTCACACTGCAGTGTTATCAATTAACTGATTGAGTCAAATAGACAAGAGAAATAAAATCATACTTTTGCTCTGAGTCAGGGTATGACAAGCTTTCTTACAGGGGTACATACAGTATACGTTCAAGGTAATTACAGGGTATTTAGGGAGTACATACAGTGTACTTATGGGGGTACATACAAGGCAATTACAGGAACCTAAAGGATACTTATAGGGGTACATAAAGGATGGTTTCAAGGTATTTACAAAATAAGTATAAGGGTACTTATAGTGTAAATATGGGTATATATGGGTCTCCATACAAGGTAATTACAGGGTATTTATGGGGTAACTTACAAAGTAAAGTATCTTTAGGATTCAGGTTGTTTTCTGAAGTGACTGTGCTGTGCCCTAGCATGGCCTAATATCAACCACTGCCTTAGGTGCTGTTATAATGACCCTACCCATAGACATTTTCCATAAATGATCAACTCTTCCTGTTTTTGTCTCTAACAGACTAAGCCCCTCTAAAAGTTTTTTTTTTTTTTTTTTACTGTCCTGCTGCCAATTAATTACAGTAACTGTTAAATTTAACTCACTGTTCCAGCACTTGATCTTTTTGTACCACTTCCAGTGATAACATAGACGGACTAGTGGATTTTTGTTTTTGCCTGCGTTTTGCACAGCATCCTATGTGTTTGGAAAACTGCGTCACACTTGTTTCATTTATACACAGTATTAAGGTTAACGGCTGCAAGGCCTCAAACATACCAGCAGCTCAGTCCTGCACTGTAAACACAGCGGTGTTTAAAGCTAAACGCTTTACAAAAAGAGCAATGCTAATGCGCTGACATTTAGAAAGGGTAATGTTAACAACAGTCTGCAGTATGCAAATTACAGTAACCAGGAATGTCTTTAGAAATTTTCCCTTGGATATCTGAGTTGGGGGAGGCGATATGAGTGAGACTGAAAGGCTTTTGTGCTTGTGTAACTAGTCCAGCTCATCCTATTGGCTGGAGGGATTTTGAGCTGTAAAACGTTTGGTTGTAAAGGTCTGTAAATAACAGCACCTTTAAATCCCGGAGCAGCAGATTGGAGAGGGTATGGCTGCTCTTGCTTACTTTCTCACAACAGTTCATCTGTCTTATGTAACCTTTTTAAAGGTTTTCCTTTCTCCCAACATAAACACAGGCCTCACAGCCAAATGATCACCTGTTTTATCAGTAAAATAATAATAGTTAATGTTAGATTGAATGCACGAGTGCACATGAGCGGAAAATACAAAGAAAAATCTAAATTTCTGAGACATAAAACAGTTAAAACAGCACCCACAAAAAACAATCAGTGGAGAAATTTATTTTTATCGTGACATAATAGTTTGCCTTTACAGTTTCTCTCATTACACAATACATGATTTAAATGTCCTGATTTGCCATTTAAAATCAAGCTAAACTGTCAAGGCCGGTGGAGAAGGAGGCGAACCCAGAGTGCAGACTCATTAAAGAAAAAAAACGAAAATTTATTTTTAAATAAACAAGCAAAAACAAAAGGCTGACGTGGCAGCAAAAATCAAAAAAGTAAACAAAACAAAAAGGCGAGGCAAGGCAAGGCAAGTGAACCAGACAACCAGACAACCAGACAACCAGACAACCAGACGACGAGATACGAGAGACGAGAGACGAGAGTTGTGAGACGAGAGACAATGAACCTGCAGGGTAGTGGAGAAAGTGACCGGATTTTAATCACTGAGAATAATGAGGTGAAGTGGGCACAGGTGAGTGATAACAAGGTGGAGATGGGCGTGGCAGATGAACAGGGGCAGACTGAGGATAAGTGGAGAATGATGACATGAACGGGCAACAAACAGGAAAACAACAAAGACAAGAAACCAAAACCAAAAGAAACTAGAAACTAAATACTAAATATAAAAAGAAACACACAGCCAAAACAAAAACCTGACATATACTGCTGAATGAGCCAATGACATTCGCTTTTATTATATGAATTACAAGGTGACATTGTGATGGAAAATGTGTCACAAACCGAGCTGAATGCTCCTCTGAATCATCCTGCCTGTATATCTTTTCCATTCACCTTCATAACAATGCAGGTGTTGCAATCATGTGACAGAAACACTCTGGTGTCGAAACAGGTACAAACATGTTTGAAGTGAAACAACTTTAATACACCAGAGAATCAAAACAATCCTTTTGACCTGCAAAATGTGGAAAACCCCCCAGTATAAGCCCTGAACATCTGACCATCTTTAACGGGACTACGCCCCCCAGGCTTAATCCAGATTATTCCAGACTACGAGCTGGCGCACGCTCATTGCTTTCCTCGCCCCTCGTGTCTCTGTCTGGGTTATTTTAGGATCCCACAGTCACACTGGGTAGTTTGCTGCGGGGAGAAATGAGTCGGTGTGTTAGAGAAAGGCTTTCTCCTTGGCTGCACGCAAACAGTTCACTCCATCCCGCTCATCACATTTACAAACCTTTCAGCCTCATGTTACGGGTGATAAATAAAATGTGATGGTAATCAGAACTGTCAGCACACATTTTATGTGATTCAGTTTTCATTAAAAAAATGGGACAAATACAACCTGCAGCTAGTCATTTGGTAAAGATAAATTAAAATGCATATAATAAAAATAAACAGATTGTTGTAAATATAATTGTGTACAAAAAGAGTGTGTCTGCGTTGACAACAAATATCAGAGAAAAACAACCAAACTATTACAAAACATCTCAAGAAAAGATTAAAAGGGGTTTCCATGTTTTCTTGGTACAATCATTAAGCGGTTTGAGAGAACTGGAGAAGTAGAGGGTAATGATCCACTAGTTGGCACAGAATCCAGAACAGTCATTCATCAACAGCTGATAGAACCACATGAGAACTGAACTCTGAGACTTTTATTTCATACAATAATAAGTCAGATTCACCTTTTACAAAAGCCATCTAAAACTGTTTTTTTCCCCCCTGCAAAGTAGGATCCTTATATCAGCTGCTACTGGGATAGACTACCACACAGTGGACACGTGGATCGTAATCACATGTATTTTTTTTTGTGTACCCCGAAAAAGTTTTATCCGAATCTGTTTTATCATTTTATTATTGTGATGACTATATCAGTGCAGAAATATACCCTCTTTCAGAGAATTTTTCTTTTTTGGACACATTCATGTATTTTTCAGCAAAACAATGAAAGACTAATAGAAACTCTTCACACATTACAGAAGCCTGACAGCAGAAGACTGGGCCGGTCTTTCGACATTACTGATGTGTTCTCATTCAAAAAACAGCCTAAAAACAACCCACTAAGACATATTTGCAAATAGAAATAAAATGGATAACACTAAAAACCTCACTGTCTAATGAGAAGCATTACAGAAACACCTGTGAAGCAACTTTAAATCCCAGAGCCATAATAACTGAAAAGTGAAGTGTGTGTATCCTCAGTACTTTTCTCCCAGGAAATCCCCATTTAAAAATAAAAAAATTTCCCTTTCTACACTGTCCCAGATATTGATGAGGTTGAGGAATGAAACCACACCAAGCAGTAATGTAAAGGCTCAGGGCTGACGCTGTGTATATCTCTGTTTCCCATGTCGAGTTACAGTTTTAACAGCTGCTGATGGCCTGACACGACTCCAGCGGGAGGTGGAGAGGAACCAAACAAAACAGTCTGCAACAACAATGAGGAGTTACACAACCTCAGTCCTATAAAGTCTTGTGAAAAAGAAATACATACTTTGATATCTCATTACTTTTATTGCTTTATCCTGTAAATACCATAATTCTTATGTAACAAAAAGAATGTAAGAAGAGTGAAACTTACTTTGCTACTGTTTTAAGATCTTGCTAAAATTGGCACCGAATCGAATGTATCGATCAACGGTATTTAGATTATTTGATTTACTCACCCCTTTTTGTTTATCAGATCTCAACACTTGAGGGGTGAATCCATTAATTACAGGGAATTTTCAATCATAACATATTATCACCAGAACAAACCAAATTTGACTTTTAAGATTTTATTACAAAATTCAAAATAAATTAAAAAATAAAATCACAAGCAAACAATAATAAACACTAATATTTGGAATTTTAGCATTAAGTAATTACTTTGAGTTTAGATTAAATAGTTCTGAATAAATAGTTAACTTTAGAATTTAGGTCAGAAGAAGGTTATTAATTTGGCCAAATTGTTTGATTAATGTGACGAAGTTCTGAATTAGAAATAAAAATTGCTTTATCCATTTGCAGAATGAAGAAGGGAGACGAGAGGAGAGACCATCACACGGAAAAGAACACAAAACAAGCTGAAGAAAAACAACAGGTGGATGAAGGTCTTTCTCCTTGTTAAAAAATGAGTCATCAACACTGTCAGACTCTCAGGCATCCTGTCAGGGTCAGAAACCCTGAGGGCTGCACTTATCTCTTCCTGTTCAAAAGAGGTTCTGTTGACATGTTACCACTGTAGACTATAACTCCTGTAAGACAAAAACATTTGAGTTTGTTAAAACATTTGACTGATCTCCTATGAGATAAACATACTCACATACAAAACGTCAACATTTTCCACATTTTGTAAGATTTCACAATCATTCGCTGAAATGTCTTTTCTGCATAAACCACGTGTTTTACAGGAAGCATAGACATTGTATCGCTACTGATTAAATGTTTGAGTGTGAAAGCTTGGAATGTAAACACTTTATGAAAATAATATCAAAAGCAGAAGGACTTCTCAGAGAGAACAGTTACACACTACACTACAATATCTATCTATCTATCTATCTATCTATCTATCTATCTATCTATCTATCTATCTATCTATCTATCTATCTATCTATCTATCTATCTATCTATCTATCTAAACATGAAGGTCACCTGGCTAAAGTATCACATCTCAGCAGATGTTAATTAACCATCGAGGTTAAAGTATAAACCCGTGATAAGGCCTCACATTCAGGGATTGCCAGCAGGGTTAGTCACAGCTCTAAGACTCTATTTGGATATAGACCAACAGCTGTACGAACAAAGAGTTCAGGTTTGTTATCTTGAATGACCAATAAATGACCCTTTTTTTCCTTTTTCTCAGACTTATCTGATTCATCCTTTGAGCCTGTTTCAGGAAGAGTTATGAAACAAGCTGTGACGTCAAATTGTTTGAACATTTAACAGTGTTGGTGCTTTCCTCACCTGCACAACCTGCTCTTGTTAGCACAACCTAACATTAGGTAGTAAAACAATACACATTGTGAACTTTCCATGTTTGGTCTTTTAGCTTTATGATGTGGAAAGAACCTGAGCACACTGCTCCTATCCATTTTTTTAAATTTATTTTTTATGTATATTTACAAAGTTACTTACTGCTGCTGCTTAAGTACAATACAATAACACCTTTTCCATTGTTTTCCGCTCAAAAGATAAATAATTGTCAAACTTGTAGAAGCATAGTCACTTTTTTTCTATAGAACAAATCAGACTTGATCTCTATAGCTGTGGGATCAAGTTTTTTTTTTTTTACCATGCTTCTCTTTAAAGCAGTTTTGCTGAATACAAGTACACATTTTATAATGCACTTACCTATACTTTATGATCCCTTTGAGATATCTGAGGTATCTCAGAACACAGACTAACTCAGTGACATCAGTAACCATGAGTGTGAACACCTTCCTGTTAGTACATGACATCAGTTTCTGTTTGACAATAAAATCTTTGTTTCCGTAACAGGAAACCTGTTGTTTTACTCTTCTCAGATATGGTGCCCTAGGGGTTAGCAGGCAAAGTAATTTCAGTTGTGCCTCTAATGTTAGGGCCAGTCATCACTTTTTAAATCAAATAGCGCTGAAAGTGGCAAAAGAGATTGTTGCTTTTCCGGCTGTTTGGATATTTGATGCATTTTTCTGAGGAGTACGCCACATAGATCACTGATATCCCTCTGCTAATTGAACCTTTGGCCTTCAAGCAAATCATTTTACAACTGCGTGAACTCTGTCTGCTTTTCTGCTCCTGTTTAGGTTATTTTAAGCTCACTTGTTTCTTGTTGCTGCAGGGTGAGAGTCAGGGGATGTGCTGCGCTGCAGATTAGCATGCACTTTCAATAGTTTCACCAAGAAGCCACTTCTCATGGAGCGTGGTAGGATATGTGCAACAGAGAGCCTTGTAAAGTCATTACGGTGTTGGTGTCTGACATAACAAGCTGGCTGATAAGAAATTTTCATAACCCTTGAACTGTGAAAAGTGTGGCAACATGACACCACTGTGTGCAGGTTTAATCTTGCACTCAACAAACAAAAGCACTTTTTTTATTTCCATACATGCAAAAATGTCTGCATTCATCTCTTTTTAGGCTAAGATTATCCACAGAAGCTTTACACCAAAACTGATGTTTCTTTCTTATATAGGATTATTAATTAATTCTTCTAGAACAATGACATATTGTCCTTTCATCCAATAGTTTTCAATCTGATATGAAATAATTAATGACACCAATTAACTTTTCTTATGAGATTAAAATGAAATAAAACACTCCTAAAGTGATATGTATTTACTTATTTATGTTAAAGTGGGCCACTGTGGAAAGAGTATAAGATATTAATTATATATATGTATAATATCTTGCCTGCTTAGGCACAAGCTACCCGCGACCCGGAATGGAGAAGCGGTTAAAGAAAATGGATGGATGGATGGATGGATCTTGCCTGCTGCAGATAGCTCTTTGAACAAGTCTGTTTGGAGAGATTAGCCAAGACCCAAGTGGACTGCAACCATCTTAAAACAACCTCAGAATCAAATGTTTCCTAGTGAGTCATGCCAACGCTAGTTTATCAACTTTTACATCCCTGTTGATTTAGCGTTGCAGTCATTGAATTACATAGAACTCTGTGGTTATTTGCAAGTGCAAACAACAGCTAGCTGTGGCACAAACGGGTGTTCAGTCACTCACTGACTGTCAAAACCCGACATCAGCTGACCCCAAAACTCAAGTGTTTTAAAAAGTGCAAATAAGGAGACACACACACATATATATATATATATATGTCTCTTTTTTTCTATTAAGCTATTTGCACATGTCTGAGTTTCCCCTTTAATCTAAATCTGTTTTGCAATTTGCAGCAGATGAGCGGAGATTTTGCTGCTACTTTTAGATCGGACGACAGGAAGTGATAATCCCTTTCATCCCGTGCCGCACATCCGATGCCTCGAGCTATCGTCTCTCATACAGTAATCTGTTTTTTAAAACACCTTGGTGATACCCACTGTATAATGTTATTTCCGGTACCAAAACCCTTCAGTGTGAACTGGGCAGGATGTCAGGCAAAAAAACCCAAAATCTAGAAACTAATTTTCTTTTTTCAAGATTAAAAATCCAAACTGAGAAGAGTTTCTGTTTTATTTCTTTGGAACATTAATAAATAAACTGTAAGTGTTGCACTGGCAGCACATTGTCTCTATAATTCTGATTGGGAGCTAATGTGAGGTAATAACCCTCATGTCACTTGAACAGTTAGAAAAAATATTTGAAAGGACACTGACTGGTCATTGCTTCTTAAAAAGAAATATAAGTATCCTGTCCACTTCTGTATGTTTATTTACCCACTCCACGCACTGCACGTCCCAGGACTGAAAGTCAGTAAGTACAACTCGAGCGTACATACTTTAAGGCCTTTAGAAGTTTACTCAAGGGTGACAAAAACCCCCACCCTTCGTACGTGAAACAGGTGCGCCAAGCTGCAAAAAAGAGTTGGAAAATTCTTGCCATGCTTTCCGTGAGCTTCAGCGGAGGGTTTATCAGCGATGCAAAGCTGATTAAATTGATTGTGGTTCAGTGTGTGCTCAGTGCAAAGTGCTAAACAAGTCCTTGTTGTTTCAGCTGCTGGCTTCTAATACTTCCTGCCTTTTTATTGTGAACCTATGAAGGAAGTTTTGTTGCTGAATGTTTGAAGTACATAATCTCAGTTGTTTTGGGTTTCTCTCAGTTTAAAGCAGACCAGTCACCGGTGTCACAGCCGAACAGGAACTGGCTTAAAAGCCTCTAAACTGCTTATTAATGACCTCTGTAACAACGATGACGCACGCAATGAGGTTTAAGGTCTTTGCGTTTGGGCTTTTTGTTAAAACAAAAGAAACCCCCCTCCAAAAGCTTTTTACTTTGAAATTTCCTTGTACATATTTTTCCTGTTTTATGGATCAGGCTCCAGTGTTTTGCCTTGAAATTTCAAACTATCATTGATTTTATCAACATTTTCTGACATGTTATAGCATCAGTAAATATAAATAATATAAAGCATCAGATTCTTTTCAACACAGTTCACACATGCATCTATTTGGATCAGTTTTGTGCTGTGAAACAAAGAGAATAAACGGCCACGGAAAAGAAGAATTTAAGCTGCTGTTTCTGAAAACTTTATATAAGAGACTGACAAAGTTTTAAAAAAAAGTCAACATAAACTATAGTAGACTTACTAAATATATTTTATTCCAATAAATTCAGTAAAAATAGAAAAAAAAAATTCTATTTATTTGTTATATTTTTGCTACATTTTCAGTTTATTTACTTTAACTAATTCATTTTTTTATTTAACAAGCTACTTAGTAAAACAAATGATGTTATTTTTCTCATTTGCACATGTACATGCTGTATATTTCTGTGTAATTAATGTTTGACCTTTGCTTGTACATTCCTTTGTGTGCTTTTTACAGTACTGTATACATTCTTGCTTTATTGTGCAATTACAGGGGCCGTCTTTCAGGCAAACATAAAGAGGAAAGGAATTACACTTGGGCAAATAAACAGCAAAGAAAAAAATGCAAGAAGGAAATGTCACACGAGTAAATAAACAAAGGGGAAAGGATTTAACTAAAAGGTTCTACCTGAATACAGTAGTAAATATTTTAAAGGAAATAAAAAGAAAGATAATAGAAAACAAATATAACACAAATTAAAGAATTAAAGTTAAATTTAGTTGGATTTATCTTCATCTGAGCCATTTATAGATTATTATATTTATGTTTTTTTTTCTGGAGTGTAAGTTCTTTATATGGTAGCATCACCAATGAGCCAAGTTCATTTTTCAGTCTGTTAATGTGGTTATTTGGATACATGTCAACTCAACACACGATGACATAATTCTCTGGTATATCTCAAATATTATTACTGGGTTTATGAGCTGCAGGCAGGCAGAAAGTGCCGAAGGATTTAAAGACATTAATGGTTTATTGACTTTAGTTATTGCCATATAAACAACAACAACAAACAAAAGAGCACTTCTACACGAAGCCCTCCCCATTTTTCACTATTTATACCTTTTAAAAACATAACTTAAAAAGTGCAGCAAATGAGGCCATTTAAGATGGTGCAGGACATCCACGGGCTGTGTTTGGAAATATCCGAACTTGGTTACCAGTTAAAAGTAAATGCCAGACTCATCCAGACGGGGGTGAAAAGCTGCCTCAGGTGAACTAAACTGGATGTTTACTTTATCCAGCTCACAGATGTGGTCATCAAACCAGAAAATGTTATTGGTTACTAATTAAAACTGCTTAGAAACCAAGCCCACAGATTAGGATTTACTTTACTGCTTTGCAATAACATCGTGACCTTCGTTGTTTATCGTTTCCGTTTCTTATTTCAGGCCTAAACAAAAGTCAATAACGCTTTCTGCTCAACGCATTTTCAGTTGACTCACCTGAGCAAGGTGCAGCTGATAAAGACGCAGGTGAATCAATCGCAGGTTTTGGATGTTGAAGTTTGTCGACTCTTCATCAGTGGGCAGCTTGGTTCGAAATCAGATGAATTTAATGTTGCTAATATTTTATAGAGGTTAGAATATTTTTATTCTTATTAAAAGCAAAAAGGGAACTACAGCATGCTGAACCAGGCAATCACTGTTCGTCATTTCCCAGCAGGAAGTTAACAATAATCAGAGGATGTTGCATAGAGCAAGCTTTTCTTCAGTGTTTAAAACAAATAATGACTCACAGAGCTGCTTCTTCTTTTTATTATACAAATCTGCTCACATTTCACTTTCATTTCCTCTTTTTTATGCATTTCCTACGGGTAGGTAACTGCATATTTTATTATAATGAACACAACACAGAACGATAATGTTACCACAATGAATGCCTTTATTTTTCAAGACACAGGTATGCAAAAACAAAAGTAAACCAAAAACTGCATCAGAAGGACACAAATAAAAAGTGGTAATATGGAATGTGCTCCGTTCCATTTTTAAACACGATTCTTTTCAATAAATAGTCTTTAACTCTTTGTAGCTAGTGTTCTTGTCATAGACCTTTTTTTTTTTGTAAAGTCAGATTTTTCAGGAATGATGAAGATCAGATGAAAACTATGACAAAAATATAAGAATAAAAAAAATCCCCAAAAGCAATCCCCTTTCCAAAATGTAATATTTATAGGCAAAAAGTGCAAGAGGAAAAAAAAAAAGAAAAATTAGATGGAAAAAAGGCAAATCCCTTCTTCTAGACCTAAATAATATTCCACTAAAAAGTATAAATCCAAGTGCCTGGTGGACACACAAACGAGGGTCAATATAAACACAAAATGTTCTTATCAGATGCCAAATTTGTTGATTGCTACAAGGCTGCTGACCCAGCCAGCCAAGGTCAGCTTGTTCAGGTAACGAGTCAAACCTCCCCACTAATTGCTCTGTGCTGTTGGGGACAGAAAATCTGAAGTTCATTTAAAAAAAAAATAAATAAAAAAAAAAGTCTCATCACAGGAAAAGCACCACAATGGCCTCCTAACTACGTACAGCTTAATGTTTTTTTCTGTCTCGCTCTTTCTCTCTCAGAGAGAACTTAATAAAGATGCTTGTCTGTACCAAAGGAGGAGAGTCCTACGTCGTCACAGGAGGCCCTGTGTTTGGTTAAAGACAATTGTCTCATGCAACACTGCTCCTTCAATGTAAAACAAAAAAAAATGAAGTTTCAGTCTCAAAAAGAGAAAAGTGCAAGGGAGGGCACAAGCAGCCCTTTCCTTCAGCAGGTAAGCGAGAGTGCAGAATTGCCACGCAGACTCTCCCCCCCCGCCCTCAAACAGGAGGTGTCTGGGGTTTCCACAAGCGGACCCCCATGAAGGTATAAAGCACCAGGATGGTTATGGCAGGGTTTTAACTCGCTGAGCTATGCCCACGCGTGAAGTTTACACCATACTGACTCCAGCGCGGCCTCAGTCAGTGCCATGGTCCTCCAGTTCGGAGATTATGGCGATCAGGTTCTGGAGGCCGAAGATGAAGTCGCTGTCCTGTCCTTCATGCACCACGCTGTCCTCTCCGTAGTGTCGACAGGTGGTGTGAGCAAAGTCGATCATGCGCACGTCCACCTCGGGGCTGCTGGCCTCTCCGGCGCCGTGCAACGGGCGGCCGCTGCCGTGTTTGTTGCTCCCTCCGGCCACACCGGCGGCGGCACTTGTAGAAGAAGAGTGAGGGAAACCAAAGGGCCCCTCGTCCTCCTCGTCTTCATCTGATGGCTCGTCCTCATCACCTTCTTCTCCGCCTTTATGCCTAGGCCTGGTGGGAGTCCGGGGAGGATCGCCATCGTAGATGATGAGCAGAGAGCTGGAGTAGAAGCGGTAGGACTCGCAGGCTTCTAGGGCAGCTTGCATCTCCCGGAGCCTGCGCAGCACCGGGGACAGCAGCTCGTGGCGCAGGCGATGCCCGTCGTGAAAGAACTGGTATATAGCCTCCTTGAAGCCGGCAAGGGTTAGCTTCCGCCCGTGGTACTTATTCATAAACATCAGCTGGCCTGAGTCTGACTGGTACACCTGAAGGGAATATGCAGGAGCATAAGCAGAAAAGCATAAATAAGACTGTGGCTGTACCAGAAGATTAAAACTGCGCATAAAACAGTAAGATCATTTTTTTACCTGCATCCCACAAAGTCGCACTCCAATAGAAGCCGAAGTGCTCTGCTGACACTTGCGAATCTGGTTGGCTTTTTTCTCTTCTGAAGCATCATCGCCGTGTTGGCGAGTTCCCATCTTTAAGTCTAACACACACGGTACTCTGTAGCGCCACGTCAGGTTTTCCAACAGAATAAACTCTGTGAGAGGGCGGAGTCAAGGATCACACCACAAAAGACCACAAATACAGACGCGCGTACATCATTTACCCTACAGCTAAAACATCCATGAACAGCTCATATCGCTGCGTACGTGACACTCGTTGAAAGGATACTGTATTGGTTGCGATGCTTTGCGTTCTCTTTCATCCTCTGTAAGTGCTGCTGATGGCATTTTAGACTCCAGGGGTTGTGTTTGATCTGTGGCACCACGTTGCCTTTCTCCAAGCTGAAGTACAGAACCTCTGCCTGCTGCACCTCGTCACGATTATAACTGCAAAGGCGACAACATGAAAGAAAACATCAGCTCTGTAATTATGGAGCCTCGGCTAAACCAGTTTGGCTTTTTTTTTTCTATGAAAGCATAAAGCTGCTAAAGCAAGCATCCTCACCTCACAAGCTTGTCTTCTTTACGACTGTTCCGAGCTCGGTCTTTGCTATAGTTGTCATTCTCCAGGAGCAAGGCGGACTGCTTCTTGTTGCTCCACTTCACCATCTTGCTTTTGGGTTCGCAGTCCGCCGAGGGGTCTTTGTTTTCCAAGTCCACCACATCACTGTGAAGGGGGTAGGCGATGAGACACAAGTTCCCTTCCTCGTCTTCTTCAAAGCTGACAGACACGACTCCTAGGAGAGGAGGGCAAAGAGACAGGAGTCAGATATTACTGAATAATTATTAACCTGTCAGACAAAACACATTTACACACGGTACTGACCAATTTATACAAACCGCATGCTTGTGTGATACAAACTGAACACAGCATCACATCAAAACTGAAAAATCCCAAATAATCTTCACAGAGTAAACGTAAACGAAGTAAACGAGACTGAAAATACCACACCAAAGCCTGGTATGTGTTTAAATGAGTGGGACATTTATTATGCATAAATCAAACATTTAAACAATACAGACGCAGGCACTTGAAATACAGTTTTAAAGCAACCACAACAATAACAAAGTAACAAACCACCATTTTAGTCTGTCTATGTAGTTCGTACTTTGGGTCCTTAAATTATTTGAACAGAAAATACTTCACAAGTATTTCCTCGAAAGATACCAATCTGACAAACCCAGAGGCAAACCATAAACAATGACAAACAAAAAAAACTGTCCAACTAAGAACTCCTGAAATCATTTCGATAACCAAAGCATTTTGCCACGGCACTGCAGTGTTTCTTTGTGACATGGCCACCCATGTCTATCTCCTCCATCCCCTAATGAAACTCCCTACAAGGATGTGTGCACTGCAGGTCCTTATGCAGAGTGGGGGAGGTGGCGCACTGAGAATAAACATGGCAGCTGCAGTTGCTTTCATCTAAAGAAAGAGGAAGGTGTGTGGTCAGAAAAAAAAAAAAAAACAACAAGGAAGGGGTTCTGAGAAACAGAGAAACCAAGCTTAAAAAATACCGACTGTAAGGGATTTTATTCTTTCCTGTATAGGAAGAATAAAAGGACCGGCTTTATTTTGGTTTTTGTGTGAGGATCGTGTATTTTATTTCTTTCACAATCAAAAGGCCGAGGTGATGTTATGTGTCCTGACACCATCGTCCTCTTGCTGCTGAACGCCCCACCTCTGAAACTTGTCCGTCCTGTCCCCTCACAGCTGCACCGTCATCACACCATGACACAGAGTGTGGGAAACTTATGCGTCACTCTGACTTAAGTCAGTGGGAAGGCTTATAAGAAAACTGTGATAAGCTTCATCAATAAAGATTTTTTTATGACTTAATAGCATCAACTTATTTTACTGGAAAGACTTTGAGTTGTAGATTATTATCAGTTCATGTGATCTTTTCTTTTGGCTAAGAAGCTGGCCAGAAATCCTTCCATAATTTAATCAAAATAATTACTAATAATAATTCTACCTAAATTTAAACTTCATTCTGATGGCAGGGCAAGTAAGATTAATGGTTTTTTTAATGCTCTATGAATTTCAAGAATACATTTTGAGAGCTCTTTACGACTTTGTAAAAGCCAAGACTTGAAAGTGTCTCTGGTGGTCACCCCTAAGCACCCAGATGTCCACTATCCAAGTCCCACGCCTCATTCAGGGTCTTTTTATAGTCTCATCCTGCATAACCCGGGAGTCAGATACCACTCATGCGCCCAGAGAGACGTCTGCAGTCGCATGCACTTGGTGTCTTTGTGTGTGGGCCAGAATGTGAGCCCGTGGCCCTGGACTCAACCAGGAAACGCTACACTCCGTGTGTTTGTGTGAGGGGAGCTGAAAGCAGAGCCGCGAGTCTTCTCGGGTGACTTGTGAAGCTACTCTCCGCTGCAGGTGACGCGTTCGGCCCCGGTTATTTTTTGACCCGTTCTCTCTCTCGTTCTCTCATCCTGAAACCATAGTAGCTGCTTTTTAAAAGCCACCCGATGCGCTCCGGGGCTGCGTTTCCTGCCGGCTGAGAGTCAGCCCTCGATTTCGTGCTACTTGAAACTCCCCTCTCCCCTCCCTCATCCTCACCCCTCCTCACCATGAGTTGAGCCTGCCAGCATCTTCAAATGACTGATACACATTATGAGGCCACTTAAAACAGGAATGTAACCATCTCTAAACGCGTTCTATGGACGCAATGTTCCGTCTGAAACCATCCATAAAAACTGCACATATCTGGCTACAGCTAGCATGCTAGCTCCCCATCCACCCCCGCGTTTAGCTTAAGCGCCTTACCTTTATACTGAGGGGTGAACTTCCTCATGTCTGGAGGCAGGTTCTTGTAGAACTGGTGCTCTCGTGGGATGAGGGGCTTGCATATGGTTTGCTCTCCGAACCGCAGCACGCAGGAGTGACCCCCCACCTGGTGCACGAAGGGCTCAAGCATCACCCCTTTTCCTGAATAGGGAGTCCCGTCCCCCTGCATCAGAGCTTCTAGAGCGGGACTCATCTTCACTCTGCATCGGACGGCTGAGCTATGGAGACCCACGTCGCAAGGGAGGCAGTCGGCGCGGATACTTCCCTGGCTCCCTATCGTCGAAGATGTTTCCGGTTGTCTCACAGGGGGGCGCTGCTGCTCACCTGTTCGACCAAAGCGGTGGAAAACAAAGAGGCTTGAACGGGAAAAACCGAAACCAGCGACGAAATCCCCTTATTCCGTTTCTGGAGGGTCACGTTACAAAGGCCCTCCGCTGTGCTATGTGTTCATCGTTTTTTTTTTTTACGTTTTGATTAATGGTTATTATCCAATTGTTACAGCTGCCGAAACGTATAACCTAGTACCGAGCCTTGTCGTCGTCGCCGGAGCAGTTAGCGAAACTGACGACGGAACAGATCCTCGGGCTAGAAAAACAGCAGAGCAGCAACCGAAGCCCCGCCCCGATTCCCGAATCAACCAATCACAGAGCCGCAGTTGTCGCTGGGAGGAGTCAAGTCACCCAGGAGAGGATGAAGCACATCAAGCAGACAAAGAGGAAAAGAGAGAAAACAGGGGGGGATGGGAGGATAGAAAAAAAAACAAGACAAAACACAACAATAATAGACATTTTTAATGCTTAAAAGAATACATAATGTTTTAATTTAAAGCCTCAGTTTGGATTTTTTTTTCTTATGTTCCTTGAATACCGTTATAAGAAAATTGGCGATGTGTAAATTGTATGTATAGTATTTTGGTTTAATTTTACACCTTTGGATTCCCATGTTTTAGTGCCTATGGGGGTAGTCAACAGTGAGACATTTACTGGTGAGGAGCATGCATCAAATGTAACTGGTGTCAGATTTCAGATGTTGTTTGTCTTTGCATGGCCTAGTCTCTAAGTAAACGTGAAAGGTGCACCTCTCATCAGGGACACTAAAGGTCAGGAATTAATTAAGTATGAACCTAACACTGTGTTCACATCATACTGGATAAATCCTTTTAGTCGGGAAAGAGTCCCCTGTTTACGGCTACCAAGCTTTCATGTCATCAGATAACTGAGCTGGAATTGGTCATGTGAGGGTTTAACTGCGGACTGCCAACACAGCACCATCCATTTGTTAAGAAAAAGTTTTATTACTGATATTAATATTTACAACGCAGATGGACAGGCAGCATAAGGCCAAGTTCAGACCGAAAATAGGACCGCATTCAAAGAAAGTCTCAGCTGGGCAGGCAATACTGACTGTCCACTCCTGGTGTATAAGAGGCACCATTCTGAGAAACGACACTAATATCAAATAATTATCATCATGATGTGTGCTAAAAACATTTTTTAAAAGCTTTGCTAGCACCTTCTTGTGGACATGTGCAAAACAGCTTTTTTCCTTTGCTCATCAACACACAACTGACATGGAGATTACCTCTCTATGGCCAATTTACTTATTTATTACATTTTTTTATGGTTTGGAAAAGCTTCATACAAACTATATTTGTATAAATAAGAAAATAGAGTAATGACACTTTTTCTGTGTTTGTGCAGTGTGGGAGGGTCTGCAACAAAATGCCATTCACTGTTGTAATAAAGCCAAGTTTATTTATTTATTTTGATTTATACACTATAAACATGATATCTGCTGCTGCTTTTTAGGAGTTTGTAACTTGTGAATAATTTGCAATTGAAGGAAGTCCCAAGTCCATTCACAAAATTGTAGTTTTTGGCACTTTGATTCCAATTTTGAGAATAGGTTTGAGATAAAAGATATTTTAATATAAAATATCCATCTGTACATCTGTCCATTCATTCATCCAGCTGTGGGACTGGAGCTTCTCTCAGCTCCCACCATGGACAGCTCAGCAGTGAGACACAGGGTGGACAAAGAAACACACAAGACCAACAACCTGACTAAATCTTTGCTCCTGTGGTTAATTTAGAATCAGCAATTAAATACAATTAACCTACATGTTTTTGGACTGTGGGAAAATAACAAACTACTTTGAACCACACAGCTACAGGAGTGCAAAGAAGTTCCACTGCTGCCAATTGAACTAGAGACCTTGTTTTGAGGCTGCACCACCACCATGCCAACCCTGAGGTGTATGGCGTGTTGCTTCTTACTTATAACTATATAGGCCTACAGTATTAAACAAACAATCCTTTGCATTTTTTATATAAATTCACAGATCATTTACTAGGCTTTATCTAAAAAAGAAGAAAATGTTGAAATTTAATGAACATTCCATTTGTAGATAACTAAAATCCTGTTAACTATAAATAGACTCAAGATAGCACAATCTTAGAAACTTTTACAAAAGCTTTTATTGAAAGAAGTGAGGTACTACAATACCTTGCAAGTGAAACTATGAGGGCGTATTTAGGTCACTAATAAAACATTTACAAAAAAGCTTTTTTTTCTTTGAATTTCCACTTTAAAGAATGAAAGCATATTGTTATAATTAGAGGAATGTTAAGAATATTATGCAGTTGTTGGTGAACACTCATCAATACTATTGGTTATGCAGTTTTTCTTTCAGCTCGTAGGAATGCAGCCATATCTGCAGAGTTAAAGTCTTTGTTAGAATTTATTTGCCAACATGTAACACATATATATATATTTTTAATTTTGTACACATTAAAGTATGTGTGCTGAAACCAACCTGTTTTTCTTGCCTAAATAAGTGTTACTGAAAGTTTAGCAGTCTTGTTGTCTGAGGAATGTAAAAAGATTAAACAACACAACAGCAGATCTGTGCGACTCCTTGATCTGTGATGTCTTTACATCAGCCTGCATTCATGGTCACTATGATACAATACTGGCCTGAGATCATTAGTAAAGCACCAGTTGAGAAAGTTTTCAACATTTATTCTCCCCTTCCATCATCTTATTGTTGAGATTAGATCCAGGACACTCCTCTACGTGATGGGCTGATATGAAGACGTGTTTCAGACAAAATAAAAACAGAACAGTGTCTTACTTCTGACAGCTTGTGTAATTGTAGCTGAAAATAGTCCTATTATTCAAGGATTGAAGATTGTGAGAAAAAACATTGCGTAGTTGTTTCAATGTATAGTTGTTTTATGTGGGTTAGGTTTCAGCCAGGCCCCATTTGCCCTATTTTTGTGGCCAAGCAGACATATTTTTTTGTGTCCCAGTCAACTGGCTGCTTCCTCAGCACAGCTCCTCTTCCAGAATGTGAAGTTTACACTCCTTCACAGACTGCCCAAGGTCAATCCCAACTTCCAGTAACAAATCCTGAATACATCTAAGTGTGCAGACAAAATCTTGGCCATTTCTCTCAGGCAAGAGTGGACGTTCCTCCATTTTTGAACAGCCAATTTCTAAAATCCTACTAAAAATAAAGAAAAAAATAATAAATGTGATGAAAATCTATTTTGAAGAACTAGGTCATCAGTTTACATTTTGCAAATGTGTCTCAGTTCCTGTACTAACATGAGTTTAATTATATTCATAACGATTACTTTCATCCATCAGATGTCATTGGGTGCGAGATGGATCTTGGGCAAGTTTCGAGTCCATCACAGCGTGAATACAGAGGCACATTAGACAAATTTCCACGCACATACATACTCACTCTCAAAGACAATTTAGAGTCATCAGTTAACCTAACAACATGTCTTTGGACTGTGGGAGAAAACCAGAGAAGAAAAACTCACACATGTATGGAGACCATGTAAATTACTCTAATCCTTTATACACAAAGGCCCTAGACAAGATTCAAATCAAAAATGAATGAGGAAATAGTGCTAAAACTTAAAACAACTTTTACAATTTTATCACACAAAATATTGTAAAACATGACAAGAACCACAAACAACGTTTACTCTTTAGGTTTTTTTACGCTACAAGAAAAATATTGTATGATTTGCAAAAGCTAAACTGAATTGGAGAAATGCAAAATGATAAGTAACAACACTGTGATGCATTGGCTCACTCATGCTTGGATATACTAGGCAGTTTGAATTTTCTTTTTCTTTTTTTGTGAGTGGCACTAAACCTAATGAGACTGACTCCAATGTCTAGGCAGACCCAGCCAAGAAACTGTAGTCATGCTCAGGTCAGTGGATGGTTGCAGCCTAATTATGTACTAATCTCTGATGTTCTAGTTCTGCACCAGAACCAGAACACATGGAAAAAGAAATTATCCCAGTTCCAGGCCGGGTGGGGATTAAATTATCAGCCCGTGAAATGGGTGCCCGTGTGGTCTCAGGGCATATGAAGACTCCCTGATGGGTTTGTACAAATATGAACAAATGAATAGAATATAAGAGCACAGAAGATGGTTGATAACAAAACTTCATTTTACCTTTACAGGATGTACTGTATTTGTGTAACTGCAGAGATAAAGATGGGTCTCAGTAGAGAGATAAGGGAGGAGTATTTCTTTGAGTTTGTAAAAAAACGTTGTAACATGCAGTACATGGAGCCAGCTAAAAAAAAAGTATTTTTCAACCCTCCCCTGGCCTTTGGGTCAAATTGACCCAAAGTTACAAGGGCTTCTCCACCTCTCTCTCTCTCTCTCTCTCGAGGGCTTCAGAAGGGTTCAAATAAGTCTGCTACGTTGCTGAAAGTCAGCAAAGAAAGTGTACACTTGATGAATGCATAAAAGTGTGGGCACATATATTTGCTTTGTCATCTTATTAACTGAGTCATAACAGTCCTACTTGACCCAGAACAATGTTAGGCCTTCCCACTGGGTCAACAGTCTAGCAATAAATAGGAGCAGTGATGAAATCTGCAAACATTCTTCATGCACATCTAATAACACTTGCCCTTTCACAAACACAACAGTCACAGCAGACTCCACCTGCTTGATATACAGCAGAAATCTTTAGAAACAGTGTTGCGCTGAAGTATCAGTATGATGATTGTCGAAATGATGAAATGCACTGAAAGGGAGCAATCACATTGCCTTACAACTCAGTACACCAGACATGCTAAATTGGTTTTTGAGATGAAGTGTTTCAATATTAGCTGTATCAACTTAGATAACGACCAGAAGAGAATGTGGTAGTGATAAGAAAACAAAAAGCTCATACCTCAACAAAAAGGGAAAAATCCAAGGTAATGGTGAGCTGTTTGCTTTGGAATTTCCCCAGAATAACATTGAACAATTACAACACAGCCATTACAGATGATACAAATGTATAAAATCACGCAAGTTGTATCTTGAAATTCTTGTTTAGGGGAAATCACAACCGTGTTAGTCTACCAATTTGACAAACCACCATTACTGGACACATGAGTCCTCTCCCTCCATCCTAGACACATGAGGGTAAGCATGAAAACTTGTCACGTAGACGAGATAAGGTTAGCATACTAGTTCATTAAAGCTTTGAGCTGCTCCAGTAAAAACAAGTGTGTTGATAGTGATGAGTGTTGCTGGCACCAAGCTGCCCAACACCAGGTCAAGGACAACCTTGTTTACTCCTCCATTCTTCATGTTTTTCACATATACTTACTGCCCTTTTCTGTTTCCACAATAAATAGAAAGGCTGATTACAAGAGAATGGGTTCCTAATGATAGAAAATACATTCAAAGTGTTTGTTTGCTATTTAAAGTACATCTGCCAACATCATAATCATACACTGCTCAAAACATTTGTCTTTACTTTTTCATCTTTGAGTCTTTCAACAAAAACTTATGTGCAGGCAAGATAAAATTTTCACCAAAAGTTTCAGTTTCATTTTCAGTAAAAGGCAACTCACACTTATTTTAACTTGAACTTTCCCTTTTGAGACTGATGTCAAGTCAGAGACAAATTTCTCCAGATTTCTTCAAATGGACTTCTGGATTGCAAAGAAACTGTTTATTTGCGCAATCATAAAACTTTAGTCAGGGCACAACAACAGTAAAGTGAATAATTTAATGAAGTCATAAGACTTTCTGTATTGATGCTGGGAAATGTTATGGCACAGAATGAAACATGGAGGCTGAACTATAAAATCTTTTACATCTAACAGTAAAGGGAGGTCAGAAACTAGCCCAACATTTGTGAAGTTACTTACAAAGAAGAAATAGACTGATAACACAAGTTTATAATCATTCAGCGTAAAAGACATCTCCTACCATTAATTCTCAAGGATAGTTTCAATAGAAACCTAGGAAAAAGGCCACATGAAAAACTGATATTGTGAGAATATGCATACCATCAAAATGCCACATCAAATTTCCAGCGACACAATTTCAAAGATGGTAAACAAAAAAGCATGTCAATGCGCCTGTGGCCTCTCAAACAACAGTTATAAGTTAACAGCTAACCTTGGTTTCTTCGAGTACACTGACATCTTCCTCAAGTGCATTCCTGAAGCTGCACGGAGTCCATTAAACTGTAACACGGGCATGTGGGGAGTGGTATAACCAGAAGGAATAAGCCATTAACATGGCTGATCCCCATAAAGCAACTTCCTTCTAATTATAGCCTGTAGCAGAATAGGGACTTCCTGCTTTATGCATTCTAAAACCCAAACATTGTTTGAAAACAACCAAGTGAAACCTGAGAGTTTTCTGAACAACTTGTGCCTGATGGGATTTTGCAGCCTGCATGGTCTTTGCACGATCAAATTGTTATGTCAACTTGGGAACTTATTATTACTGAAACACGAACCACTCTATAATCTTGAATCTTTATCCTAAACATTGTGTATTCTTGCAGAGAAAACACCAGCACTTTACTGTGGATATAACACTCGAAAGTATGCCAAAGTCCACCACCTACATACAAACATTGCTGCACAGTTTCACCCTCTCTGTTTATTGCCTGCCAAAAGCAATAATGATTCTGCCTGTGTGTGTGCAGCACTAGCAAAATAACTCATGAACCAGTGAACAGACTTTAATGAAACTCTCAGAAAGTAATCATTGAATGTACATCTACAGTATAACTGACTGTTTTTTGGAGTCAGCCTCATTCAAGATGGCTGCTACAGCTAAGCAACTTTAGTGAACACACAAATGGCTGCAACTCAGTCAATTTACAGATACTGAGCTAAATGTTGGTAGTTGAGATTTATCCCCAACACACTCTGAGTGCTAACTGATTGTGTAAGATCTGTTTTTAATACTTTGCCATCGACTATTGGAGCCATCTGTCTGTCTGCAAAATATCTAATGAACCACTGGACAGATTTTAATAAAACTCTTGGAAAACAATCATTGGCTGTATATCTACAAGTCATTAACTTTTGGAGTGGTAGTAGCTGAGAGTTATCCTCAGCACAAACTATCACACCTTGTGAGATCTCACAGTGCTGTATGGGATTGTTCATAACATCATTTACAAGGTTTGACCTAAACAACTATACTGTAACTCCGTCCATTCTCATCATAAGATGGTCCAAGTTTAAAACTCAGTTATGAAAGGCAGTGGGTGATAGGCATTCCTTGATAATATACCTTTAATTTAATTTGTTTTTAAATGTTTTGTTACATTTGCAAAAACTTCACCATCTTAGGTTTTGATGGATCATGCAGATGCACATAAAAAAACGGTCCGTTCTGCACACTCTTTCCTCCAACTTTGTTTTTTGAATGCACCACTCTGTGACATGCTACAAACACTGAGAGGTGCAGCATGGGACGAATCAACACCAGAGGAGTCAGGTGCACCAGGCACCATAAACTGAGCATGAGCTGAACAAGTTATATAAAGTCCTATCAGTATAGCTCTTTCCAAAATGGTGGACACATAACCCCATGCCTTGACATAAATTCATTTAAAGTGGCTGCCTGCTGTTGAAGATAAAATTATGTTATCAACTTTACACTTTGAGCCTGTCAGTCAAGAACCAGCTAGATCCAGACCTACTATAAATAAAGTTCTCAACTGTTTTCCTTTGGTCTGTTCAGGAGCTAGTCTGTGTCAAGATTAGAGCACACGAAATGTCTTGTAAACACACACATCAAACTCTAATAGGAAAATATAAACAGATATTTTAGTGAGTATGTGCTAACAGATCATTCGATGTGTCACAGTTCCTGTTGCTGTCCACTGTGTTGTCCATCTCTCTCACGGTTGTGTTTAAAGAAGAACGAGACGGCTCTGACTGCCTTAGTGGTATGTGGCCCAGTTTCTACATGCAGCAGATCAATGGTTGGTCTGCACTGGCACCTCACCATGGTAACAGTATCAAGAGGACAGCCTGTTTCTATCAGTGTTCAACAACATGTGTTGAATCTTCATTGAGTAAGCTAAGTGACATAGCTTTAATAAACTTTCTACACTTTAAGTTATCCTGTATGTAAACATAAACAAGGCACATTTAACACTTTTAGACGAGGAAACATATGTAACTTTTGCCCTCTGATTTGCTCTAACTTTGCAAATCAATTCCCTTCCCCCTTCCTCTTTGTTTTTTGTTTAATTCTTCAATAAACTGTCACAACATTTCCATCATGTCTGTCTATGTCGATACAATATAGAACAGTGAGCACGTCTTTGTGCAGCATCCTTTTATGTTGAAATATTCAGCATTTTATCACCCCTATTATTTGTATTGTTTATAAATTGAGGAGTATACAAGTTATTCTCATAAGCAATCAAAGTCAATTAAGAATGACAGCTTTGAGAACTCAGATTTGAATATGGAAAATCAACACAACAAAAACAGGTAGCATCATGTTAGTATGGAGCTGCTTCAAAGTACAGAGTGTTGGAGAGATATTTATAGATGCCTTCAAGAATGCCTGCAGATAAATCAAAACATTAGCTGAAGACATGACTTCCTGCCTTAAGAAAATTGGCACCACAGGATGAAAACAATCTGAAAGCATACTGCTAAACATGCAAGAAGAAATTCAGAAAAGAGGAAACTGTTCCCTGAAAGTTTTGATTTGTGTCCAATAGAACAACAATTGGGTAAAGTTACGTGAGAAAATGTTCTTCAAAATATGGCACATTCCTCCAGAAATGGATTTAACAATATGTAAACATGAACATTTGATTTATTTAAAATAACACAAATGCTTTACTGTTTTTAGCAGTGCGTTCCCATTGTCTGTTGTATATTTTAAATATAGAAAAACTGAACTGTTAGTATTTAATTTTACATAAGATAAAATGCCAAAATATTTAACCAAAGTTAATGCATTAATGTATGTTGATAGGGGTTAAAATATGTGAAATGAAGTTATATCAGAAAAGTGTTAATTTGTGTAGTCTCCAGTATATTGAACTTACAACTATTGCATATTATAGCAAATATTTTACACATGTACACCTTTCTAAACTGGCTGTTTTCTTACATATTTACTTTTGACTCTTGACTAGTACTAAACAACTAAAAGCAAAGTGTTATGCTTTGATACTTGCTCCTGAAGCTTTGATTTTCCTCAAATTTGGCAGCAAAATTAGGTCAGCTTCCCTGGTCCAGGATTTAAATGGCTAGGTGCTGTCTGAATGTGACCTTTGGGTAAAGTCCAAATGTCTACGATCAGGTTCTAACCCAGACAGACGGCTCCTTCCTGACCTCTCCCTGGTCGAGACTGACATCCATATCCAGTTCATTTCAAAAAGTAGTAAGTGTCACTGTTGGACATTTGTGCCAAAGAGAATTAAAGCTGGTAAGGAGTTACTGAATATTATGGTGCAAACGTCCCACATTTTCTTGACTAAAGTTTAAGGTTTTGCCAAGATTTGGATCATAAAACTGCTGCAAGTAGCCAAGAAACTTTTGATTAATTAAATTTTTAAATCAGATTGCATGCTTGAAAATTTTACATTTTTGCAGTGTTTGTAATGTAGCAAGGCTGGAAAAATGCTTCTTAACTGAAAAACAAAAAACAAAAAATACATCAGGGAAGACATTATTCTTCTCAGAATTAAGCTGTTTCTTTTTCTTACTCCTTCTGTTTGCCTCTACCGTCCAACTGGCTGTCAGCAACACAATTATGTATGGAAGGCGCAGGCTGCAGTACTTAGGAGCTTTTCTGAAAGCAACAAATGCACAAACAGACATGAACAGATAAATCAAATGAGGGTGTACAGTTAAAACATTCCATCAACCATCCACACTTATAAAACCAAAAAACTCCACATTAAAGCTCCACAATCATACAGAACACAGTCCTAATTAAAGAAAATCAACAACTTTCCTATTTATTCTTCAATCAATTCTGCATGATTTAGGCCACTGTGGTCACTATGCTCTTCATGGATGGATGGAGGAATGAGTTTTCAGAATATTTGGCATAAAACTATTCTTGGATTTAGAAAGTTTTGATCCAAACCAATACAAACAGAAAGCGGACTCACATGTCTGGAGTGCTCAGGGAGTAAAGAGCAATAATAAAAATACAACAGACTTTTAGACCAAACTTGATTTTTTTTGGATCAGAAAGAAACATTTTTAAGTCTGGTAATTTACCTCTGGGCTTCTCAAACTTTGAAATGAACAGATAACCATAATTTATGACAGTTACTTTTATTTGATCTGAAACTCCCTGATCTGGTTTCATGAAAGCAGCCTCCATAGCTTTATGTAACGCTTAAACAAGTTTGCTACATTCTAAAAACACAAAAAAGCTTGAGCAATTGTATGCAGTGATACGTTTTCCTTTTACCAAACTGTACATTGACAAGTTCCATATTACCCATGAATCGCAAGAAAGTGCACAAAAAAAACCAAAACAAAAATGTGTTTAACAAAACCCCTCCTTTTTCTCAACACGTGTTGAACAGGACGTCACGTGGCACTGAGGACTGCCAAGATCTGGAACCCTAGTATTTTGATTTTCATGCACAGACACATGCATGCCCCCACACCAAATGTGTGCTTTGTCCAAGCTCATGCTTGTGCTCGCTGAAGCCTGGGCCTCACACGAACATGCGAGGAGACTTCGAGCCAGGGCTTCCAAGAAACTGCAGTTCATTCGGCCACATGGAAATGGTTGCAGCTTTAACGTGAAGTATAGCAGAGCTTTACCAAAAACCTTTGCAGAATTTATTGCTGGGGCATTTCCTGTTTCCTTCAGTGGGGCTTCATTCCTCAGAGCCATATTTTTTTTTTTTGTTTGTTTGTTTTAGAATCCCTTAAGACAATGTGTTGAATCAAATGGAGGGAAAAAAATGTGAATAGTTAAGGATTGTGCGCAAAAAAACAAAAGGTATGAGATACTTTTTGAGGTGTGGTGAAAAATTCAATTTAACTCTTAGTGGAGCAAAGTTCATGAACCTGGAGCCTCACGGTTGTGTGAAGTGGTTTCCTCATGACTGTTGGCACTTTGGGATACATTATATCTCTTTTTCTAGGAAAACCGGGGTAAACATCATCTGTTCAAAGTCAGAATCAAGACTCCTCCTCCGCTTGGCAGTACATCGTGGGTGTGTTTTGTTTGCAGTCTGCAGATGTCATGGATTCTCAAGTTCCTTCACATATGTGTGTGTGTGTGTGTGTGTGTGTGTGTGTGCATGTGCCTGTTATTGTATAATACTGAGGTCCAATATCTGACAGAACCCCAACTCATAAAGTAGTCCTGAAGATGCAGGAACAAATTTATAGTCTGTGAAGATATAAAGTGATTTCTGAGAGTAATGACCTGGTTTTAGGGATAGTGGTTAGAATTACAGTTAGGTATTCGACTATGATGGTTAAAAGTTTGATAAGAAGCTTGATTGTCCTCATGAGCACATAAAAACAATGATGTGTATGTGTGGCCTGAACATGAGTGAGCATGGCTTTGTGTAAAAGCATGAGCCCAGTTGTGCATTTGAGTCAGAAGAGAGACTGAATATAGGTTTCTGTTCTCATGCTTTATTATGTAACAGCCCAGTCAGTCCATTCTGACTGATCTAAACCACATGACATTATGTGAACATGGAGAACAAGCTGTGCAGAGGTTACAACTTTACACACGCACAAGAAAACAGTTTCACAACCACCAACCAGGACATGGAATAACCTCTGTTCTGTGCGTGCAAAGGTTACTGCTTTTTAAATGATTTGGAAGTTAGTTTGTAAACTAGCATGTTATAGGGACAAAAAAAGACATGCTGCACACATTTTCATTTTTAATTACAATGTAATGGTATATTAACAGTTGCAGGTTCTAAGCATTTAATGGCTAGTAATTATGTATTTAGAGGCTCAACCATGGGTTGGGAAGACAACATGAGAGGTAACAGGTTAGGACGCAAGAAGGCCAAACTTTTCCTAAACTCTATGAAAACACATGAAAATACACATGAAAACTTAACAATTAATAAGAAACACAATGACAAAAAAAAGAAAGACAAACATTGAAATGATGATAAAAAAAAACATGTTCTAACAAAAAACAAACAAACAAACAAACAAACCAATCACCCTGTCGGTCTAAGTAAGTTCACAGCTTGCTCAAATAAAAAACACTGACAAAGTAAACAACTGTCTTATGCAAAAGCAGCAAAGTGCAAAAGTAGAGATATTTTTATTTTGGAAATGCACTCTTGCATGAACCGTGACTTGAGAAGCAGTAAGTGTGACTCCGTCATGAAGGTTCCTCCACAAAATCCCTTCAATTATAAAAAAAAATTGAAATGAAAAAACTGTTTCTTTAAATTTATTCACATTGTCTGGGTGTCTCAGTAAGCTCAAAGTAAAAGGTCATCAAAGAAAGGAATTCAAACAGAGTGAGAAATACCCCAACAATCTCGAACTCACAGTAAGTGCAGGTTTAGCTCCTGGGGTCCTTTCAAAACAGACGACAACCCCCCCCTATGAAAAAACACCTGGCAGAAAATCTTTGCAGGGTCTTCTGGTGCATATTAGGAATGCAGTGGACTCCCCATTACATGTGATAGAGTGTAACAGGGCATGAATGTTTTTGAGCATGCACAAATCTTCTGTAGCAAGGTCGTAGTGGTTTATCATTGTAATGGTACTGAGGTCCAAAGGGGCAGTGTGGTGGCAGCTGCAGCAACATGTCCATGATGCGTGGCTCGCTTGCATTGGCTTGGCTTGGTTTGGTTAGTTTGAAGCAGGGCTGGCCATGCTGATTTCATGCCTGGTTTACAACCCCGGCACATCATCACTGTTATGATAGCATAGCATAATGCTCTAGTTTGTATTTGCAGAGGGGCCCAAGGTGTGGTGCAGTCGTGGGTGTGCATGGTATTATTGTTATGGGAATGTACTGCTGATATTATGGAGCGTGGTGAGGGCACAGGAAAGCGTCTTTAGGGATGTAGAAAATAGCAAGGAAATCCTATTTGGCAACAGTGCAGCGGGGTTATAATTGCCTTCGCTTTGAAGGAGGTTTTTCAAATTTGCAGCCACGTTCTAAAAGATTGTGTAGGTTGCAGAGAGGATTATCATGGAGTGTGAAAGGGTTTTTTTATTTGCAGTATAACATTTTAGATATTACTTTAATCAGCTTTTAATTTTAAACTTTGGCCTATTTTATATATTATTCCGTTTTAGTTTATGGTGACTCTTCTCTTTCTCAAGAAACAAAAGTGAAAAATAACAAACATATCTTTAGAGTTGCATCCATAATGACTGTTTAATCCACTGTCCAGATAATGGAGTTGACTTTGTGTTGCACCATCAAATTATTCACATCACCATGTGTAGCTTAGTGTTACTCCACTCCTCCTAATTCTGCTGTAAATTAGAAAGAGTAAAAGCCTCGTTAAACACCAGGATGTTTATGAGCGAACTGACAGGAAAGAGCTCAGTGTTCTGAGGGCCACTGGATATTCCCTGGATGTACAATTCTTTTTAAGAATGTAAGTAGTTTTCGGTACTCCATCATCTGTAATTGCTTTAGAGAAATGTATGGGGGTGTCATACAGAACTGCGGGTTTCTCAGTTTCACACCAGGCTCTCAGAGTTTTATGGGATTAGCGTTAGATTTCCCCCACGTTACTTACCACTTTAGGAAAGTATTTCAACATAGAATGGGAAGTGTAAGCATTTTTTTTACCATTTCTTTTTATTAGTGTTATCTGTAAATAGCTAAATATCAAGATTATTTTATGAATGGTAACTGATGAAAGCTGAGCTGTTTATGTGATTGAGTAATTCATGCTTTAAAGTCGACGGCAAGCTGCATTTTTGTAATGCACAAAAAAAGAACATAAAATCGACTTCAAACCAATAGTTTAATTTAGGACTGTAGTAAAGCACAGAATCTGTGCATTTATTTGCTAATATTTTTTACAATAAACCCGATTACTGAAATATATGTATTCCTCAGATAATTATCTAAATTATCAGCGACATAACATGAGTTTTAGTTGTGTTTGTTTTTTTTTATTGATTTTTTTTACAAACATTAAACTAGTTCATAACAACATGAATCTCGTGGATGTTCTGGATCATAAATCCAGAGGCTGCTAACAAAGTTTAATATTCTGATCAAACCTAAAAATGCTGACTCCAAATGGAGCACAAACGGAACACGTCATTCTTTGCAAATTAAAGCCGGCCTAAAAGAGGACTGTGGTAAAGTAGAATGAGTGTCACTCAGGACTTACTCTCATTATAAACGCCAGCGTCTAAAAATATGACCATAATGAGCCCTAAAATGAGAGCTGGTGGAGCACAGATCCGCTCCTCGTGTGTCGTGATCTTCACCAGTTTTCCACCTACTTGCCTGTCCATCTGCAAACTGCACGCTGCTGATCAATGAGGGATTTGGTTAGTTGTTTGAATCAATCTACAGTGGACGGCTCATTAGGGCGGGGGGATTGATCTGTGACATTGTGACGTCTGTTTTGTGACCCATTCCTGTTTCAATGTGACATTAAATGTCTCATTAAGTTGAAACTGTCCAAGTTGCTTTCCACTTTTTTTATTACAGAATAAACCCACATTTCTAAAACCAGACAGAGCACTGAATGAAATGTGAATGGAAACAAAAATGCTAAACTTTTCACGTCATTCTAACTCATTTTTGATTATCTGAGTTCAGTAAACCCTTTCAAGATACAAAGATTAAGTTAAGCCTAAATCCTATTAATTGTCATGAGTGAGCTAACAAACAGATCAGTCAATAGATGGTTATTGTTCCATAAATGTGAGTAAATGTGTTAGTGTTGGTGTGAAAAGCTGCAGCTTTAGTAGGTGCCAGCTCAGTAGTTTGAAGGTACTGCAGTGATTTCATTTTCCTTTGCTTCTTCTAAAGGCACGTGATGATGGAGGCACATTTCTGTAGAGGTTAACTCAGTCATGCCTCTATCGCTCCCTTCATTTCAATTTCTCTTCCTTTCTATCAGCTCATCACTGATCTCACTTCTTCCTCTTCATTGTTTATAAACTCTTTTCTTGTGTCCTCATATTTCATATTCCATTGAGAAAAATATCAGGAGTTATTCATTAACTATAAGTTTTTCCTTTGATTGTGCCTTCATCCATAATTTGCATATGTGTTTCATTATTGTTTATGGTCATTCATCCAGGCTCACACACCCCTCTCTTTCCGGTTCTCTTTCCTGTCTCACTCACAGTATTTGCTTCATTCATAGAGCTACCTGACTCCTTCCTCCTATTATGTATTGACAAATCCCCGTAATCGATTCCTGCTCTCGAGCACAATCTCCCCTCATTGGCTCTCTCCTCGCTGCACCTGCGCCTCGCTCTCCACCGCCACCCTTCTCTTTGCTGCAGTGTGGAATTTTCCAAGCACAGCGAGTGCTGCAGTGCCGGGGCTCGAAGTGATGGTGTAAAACGGAAGATGGAAAGGGAAGGAGGCAGGGTGAGCAATGCTAGAAACAGATTACAAAAAAAAAGAGCCACATGCGAGGAAAGATCCATCACCTCATTTCTAGCTTTGAATTCAGTGGAAAAATACCAGATAGACAAATTGTCGCAGAGGAAACTGACCAAGAGCATCCAGAAAATACTGAAGAGGACTTTCTCCTTGAAAGAACATGCAACTAATACAACATGGATGTAATAGCAATATTTGAAGCTACAAATACTAAATATATTTGCATCAGCACAAAAAATTTAAGTTGTCTAGTAATGGTGTTAAAAGTTTGCCCTACTTGTAATTTCAATGTAAAAACTACAGTTTAATTAAGCTATTCAATAAAGCATAAAAAACACATGTTTAATTATGGTAAAATGCATTATTGTACAAAACAATGTCCTCTTTAACCTTAGTTTTAATTGACTTCATTTACATTTTGCAATTCTGCAATTTCTGAAAAAAAGAACAGAATTTTTTTTGTGTGTGTGTATATTTCCTCACTGGGTTTGTACTTTTCACAAAAGCTTGAATGGCACATTATTTCAGCCAAAACCATTTTTTACAGTACTATTTTAAAAGGATTATTTAGTAACTGAAGTCGCCAAGAGGTTGTATAATATGACAAGTGTGTTTTCCACTCCTGAGGCTTTAGGTAAATTAATTACAGGACTGTAATCAGATCAAATATGGCATCAGAATATGTGCAGCTGGAAGACGTGCATTACTCATCAGGAGTACCGAAGATTGCTCAGGATGACCAATTTCGTTAGCATGATATGATAAATTTATCTGTAGAAAACAGTGGAGTCACAGTCACACACTGCAGTGTCTTTGCTGAGAACGTGGAGGAGGTGATTGGAAATGTGTTAATGACATTTTGTGAGTGTGACGCCTGTGCAGCAATGAGCGCCTGTGGTTATTGCAGCAGTTGGGGCCATTTTGTGGGTAAATGACCGGGGCAGGTTTTTTGCTCCATTGGACTTGGATCAGTGCGGGAATTATGACGTAAACGGAGGCGAGAGTGGGAAGAGGAAGGTGTTTGAGTGATGTTACGCTGTAAGTATTACCCTGCATCACCAGTGCTGCGAGGAACGTGACATAATTTACTCTGCTATAATATGTATACTCACCTACAGGCATTAAAAGAGGACATATTGTGAAAAATGTCTATTTTCTCATGCTTAAGAGCAAATATTTAGGTATTTTACATCACTAATAATAAAATAAATCTTTAAAAAAGATCATCTGCCTTCTTTAAACTTTTAGTTTGAAAGTATCTCATGAAGTGATTTGGACTGGCTCAAAACTCAAAATCATACTGCATTTACTGTACTAACTCAGTGTCTTTCTAATTTTCCAGCTGGATCATGAAGCTTTTTTTTCCTTTAGTTTGTCACATTGTTTTGCCACTATTACTGGGCAAACATTTTCAATTAAGCATATGATTGGTAC
Organism: Kryptolebias marmoratus; assembly: GCF_001649575.2. Classification (NCBI taxonomy): domain Eukaryota; kingdom Metazoa; phylum Chordata; class Actinopteri; order Cyprinodontiformes; family Rivulidae; genus Kryptolebias; species Kryptolebias marmoratus. The sequence goes on along the minus strand of NC_051433.1, from coordinate 14,606,248 downwards.
CACAGTGAAAGCCATGTGTGAAAGTGAATGTGACGGCTGTATTAACTGGTCCGGCTGCCTGTTATGATACTCAGCATTTTGGTTCAGCTTACTGATCCTGTTCAACACGTGGCTGGTGACAGGATGGATCATTAGAAAAATGTCATGATCTTTGAGTTTCTGTGTTTGTTTTATAGGTTGAGTTCATTTTTGTTCTTTGTTATTAGGTCCGTCATCATTTCCTCGTGTTGTCGTTTGAATAATTTTCAATGTGTTCACCTTATTTGGTCGCTTAGCTTCCTCCTTGAGTCATCGGTAGTTTCCCTCAGTTCATCATTCACACCTGCTCTGCATATTCTCATGCTAATCATTTGTTCCCACTAAATAAAGACTGATTTTCATTACTTGATTTTCAGTATTTTTTTCTTTTGATCCCTTTTGTCAATTTCAAGTTGTTTCAGTGACCTTTGAGTTGCTTTTTGTTCTTTAACAAAAGGGTACAAATAAATTGGTCCGCGTCTGTATACTTTTACAGAACGCACAGTAGCTCAAACTAATTCAAAGCTATTACAGCAGTGGTACTTCACAGGCACAGAAGGCATTCAAATATTAAATATTAACTCAGTATGTGAAAAAAGGGACTGTATTCTTTTGTAGTGATTTTTTTCCCCTCTAAAGTGAACCTAAATTATGTCAATAAAATGCTTCAAACAGCAAGCAACCTTCATTATGGGTTTGGCTTTTTCCTTTAATTTGTCAGTAAAAACTAACTCAAAATTAAGGCTGGAGACATTAGTGTAATTACTTGGCGCTGTGTCCAGGCTTTAATTATGAGGGGCAATTGGTTTGATGTGACTGCGCTGATCAACAGATAAATGGACATCTGGCATTAGGCTGATCAAACATCAATCACTGAGGTCTGACTTAAGCTTTATCCAGGGTAACACTAACCGGCGCAGATGTGTGTGAGAGGAACACCAGCCCTTGCTCTCTGAATCATTTGCTGCCCTTTTTCTGTCACTTTCTGATGCCAAAGGACACTAGACCTGGTGAGCCTTACCGACAGGGTGGATTTTATGGGAATCCTGAGGGTTCTGGGATTTGGGCCAGAGCTGGCTGCTGCAGCGGGTTCCAGTCATCTGTCCTTGTGTGCAAAAAACTCTGGGAAGCAACCAAAGCAAAAAATGAAACAGATCTTCAAAGGCTGCACATACCCATGCTGTATCTCTTTATCGTTGTTATTCTTTTAACATAAAAACGGTGTCTGTTCCTTCCTCTGAACATGTGTTGTGTGTACTGCTGATTCAGCCTGTCTGACTCAATTTATCCTGTGGAATAATCCCAGGGTTGCATAACCCTGACTCCACAAGCCCACCACCCACCACTCCCAGCAGTAAATCCCAGAGATCAAGAAAGGGATCAGACCAAAAAGTGGACAGAAAGAACAATGAAGAGAAGGAATAAAATGGAGGAAGCAGTGGATGTGAAGCTATTTGACAGGCAGCAATGGACATTTGGCCCTCTAAACAGGGAGCATAGAATGGATGAGAACGGAGTGGCTGCAGACGAAGAGAACTGCCAGGGAAGAGAGTGGCAGCAAATGCCAACCCAAACTCCCAGTGAACAGCATGTCCATTTAACATGTCCTGAGAGGGACACGGAGGTGGCAATGCCTGTGCAAACATATCAAGTGAGGAGGTAAGTCTGCCAACAGGAGCCACAATGAGATGAAATAATAAAATGAGTCAGATGAGAAGCCAGGGAATCTTTTGACTACCAACCAAACCCACCCCCGTTCACACATACCTTTAAAAAGATAGCATCATGGAGGGGGGACTAAGGATAATTTTAGTCTGGGTGAAAGAAAGAAGGACAAGTAAATTAGAGCCTTTGCCAGAAGGCATTTGCTCAGAGCAAGAATAGCTTAATTATACCCAAGGAGGAACGTTACTTGCAGAAAGAACCTTCAAGAATTTGCATTTACTTTCTTCATAAGGCTCTCAAAACATTTCACACCCTCATTTCCAAGTATCCTGTGTCAGTGAGCTCATACAAATGTCTGCTGAAAATCTCAGTGGAAACACTATATATATATATATATATATATATATATATATATATATATATATATATATATATAATCCCCTGAAAAATAAAGAAACAATATTCTAATGCAGTCTACAGAGTGGTGTTTTTGAGTTGGGTTGTCTCTTTACAGGCTTTAAATGTCAGATATTCTCCACTGGACAGCATGGCCAGCACATCTGCAGTTTGCTAATTTAGGATGGTTTTTTAAAAAGATGGAGCCAAAATAGACTTTTTGTTTAAATGAAAAGTGTTATGTTTGGAGAAAATGAAAATACTGCATACCAACATAAGAGCCTTACTTCAGCTGTGAAACATTATGCTGCTGGTGCTCTTCTAATAGTTTGAACCCATTAAACTGCTTTTGGACAATAATGCTTTGCCATAAAAGAGGAAATGACAACTTTGAAAAGATTTCAACAATTCCCAACTCAAGATTTAGCAGAAGAAAAAAAATGGATTGGGATTGAATTTTTAAAGTCATTTTATATTGTTAAATGTATTAAATTAGTAAAATATGCTTCACTAGTTATGTGGCAGTATCAGTCAGCTGGATTAATAGCTGTGATGTTTTGCCCGGGTCCATACGCACACTGTGATCCACACAGGCCCACTGGGACTTGCCCCGGTTTCCTCTTACGTAAGAAGGGGGAGAAAAGGGAGATGTCAAATATCTTGTCACCATAGCTTCACTAAAAACACAGTTTTGTCTTGCTTTGGTCCCTTCGAGACACACAAAAATGTAGAAGCATGAATTCTCACACAACTGAGTGTTTACCACTTGCTTGAAAGGGCCTAAAAAGCTCAAATGAAAAAGGACTCATCATCCCAGAGAAATTATATCTGATCCTACAAATATCTGCAAGGAATATATGACACCTAGAATATAATGGGCTAACCTTTATTGCAGTCCTTTGCAATATTGATTTTGATTGCAATATGGATTTTGCACACACTAAGAATACAATGACAAAAACAAATAAACAAACAAAAAAACTTTTGATATATTGTGCTGCTCATGCTTACCTAACCCTGACTCCACAAGTCCGCTAGATTCTGCATTTTAGGTGTACTACACATCCTAAAATCAAATGGGGATCAGGGCAATTTAAAATGAAGTTAAATATATAAATATTTCAAACATGTTTCATCATTAGGTGACAGAAAATTGGTAGAAACACAGCATCCGGGACATCTTAAGTCTTCAAAAAGGCGAAGAGGTAAAGATCAGCAAAGCTTCTTCAGTTTGACAACAAATACAACATTTATTTTTTTAATTTACGCCGTTAGTGAGCAAAAGTGAGACCCAAATGTAGACTTGAAGCTGCAGCCTCAGGAACAAACAGAACTTTAATAACTTCACTAAGATAATGAGCAACACAACAAAACATGGATACACAAAAGCTCTGGAAATGAATTACAGAAAATGAAGAGTATGTGTACTGAGGAGGGTGGTTAGTTAGTAAAAACGTGTGCTGATTACTAATACAAGACAGGTGATGGTAGAGCTGGAAGCAGGGACGTCTAAGGACATCTAAATAGTAAATTGACCTAAATAGCATTTTTCTAGTCTTACTAGCCACTCAAAGTGCTTTTACACTCCAAGTCACCCCATGGCATTACTTTGCAGAGCACAGCAATAAGGACAAATGCAACTTAAACCTTGAGTACCCAACAAAAAAAAGGCTACAGTCACCTTTTCCAGAGATGGGGTTGACTTTCACTCTGAAAGTCATCTGGAATGTGTCATCAACCAGTTGAAATACAGTACGTATTGTGATGAAACAGAAAGATTTTTGGAAGAAGTACGAGACGTAAAAAAGTTATTTTGATCAGAAGTGTATACAATTTAAAGTGTGAACTCACAATCAGCTTTTATTTTTTGTTGCATTTTCAAAATAATGGACAATTTTGACATTTTGCCTGCCACTGCAAAGTCTTAGGCACTGTGTACATAAAATTAAAAATCATACATAAAATTTAATATTCTACCTCTTTATAAGAATGGATTACTGATCAAATACACAGTCTTAACATCAGTTAATTACTCAGAGAATTTAAAATAACTGGACTTATTAGTCAATGTACTCAAATTAAAGATACAAATATTAGAGCCAACAGTTGAGCATGTAATATGTTGCTTTTGTCTGCCACTTCTCTAAATCTGATGAAAACCAACTTAAAAATCACATCTACAACACATTAGTGCAGCAGGTGTAACATGAGAACATGTGAGTGACTGTCTGGGCCTCCCTGGAGTGTAAGTGCTTCATTTATTCATCTTAACCTCTTCACCTTGTGTTCTCAGATGAAGGGGTGCAGAAATGTGACACCAGGCAGCCTCTGTGTTTGGCCTCAGCTGGCAGCCCTGTACTGCAGACAATCGATACAGTGAAAGACAGAATGAGTTCAGGGAGATAATTGTGCCGACCCGATATTCTGCGTTTTTTTTTTTTTTTTTTTTCCATTTCTGAACCCCCCTCAAGAGAAATGGCAAAAAGAAAGTAAAGTGATCTCACCACGTGTGAAACACGAGAGGACCTCGAGGGAGAGAAAATCATCCTGCTAATTGGGACACTGCAGTGGTTAATGAGTGATCTCATTTCAGAAAGAAGAGATCAAAACCTCCTCATTCAAATCAAATGAGGGGAATCAAGTGGAGCACACATTTTACCAGCTGGAAATGATGTTCAGGCTTCAAAACAGCAAAATGAAATCTCACAATGTTTTGCACAAAGCAAAAACAAATATTTTAAGGCCAGGCATTAATTGAAGGTATGCATATGGCCCTCCACCTTTCATGCCGGAGTTTAAACTAAAATCATCTCATGTTAAAAAATTAGGAAGTTGTAGCCATTTTTGGCCAAATGTTAAAAATAATGTTATGTGCAATTGTAGCTCAATATCTGTTAAACTGACTGAGTTAAAGCCATGTTTGTGTTAGCTAATGTTAATTGGATTGACTCTGAAAGATAGTAACTTTCTAGGTGATTTAGTAAAATATATGTGAGCAGCACTTGGAGTATGTGCTGTGCATGACCACACCAACTTTTAGCGCAATATCTGCAAAATTAACTGAATTGTAGCTTTGTTTTTGTAATTTCTACAATTAGTTGGGTGTGGTTGCCATCTTTATGAGTTTATGAGTTTAAAACACGTTTATGAGTTTTAAAGGCACATTTGCTGTTTACTTTCTGCAAGTTTCATTAAAATCCGTTCATTGTTTCATAAGATATTTCTTGCAACGGACAAACACACGAACACACACAGATAAATTATCGCCTACCTTCGCCGTTTGGTTACAGACAATAAAAACTTGTAACAGAACATTAAAATGTGGAATTTTCTACTTTGTTGCTTGTTAAGTTTCTCTGAAGTCAATAGTCTCGACTGAACTGCTCACTGTTGCAGCCGTTCAGTCAGAACTTGTTGGCAAACCTTAACCAAACAGAGCTGACTTCTTGGTCTGCTCTGCTTCTTTTCCCGGCTCAAGAAGATCTGTGTAAACAGCAGGTTGGCCTGGCGACGTGAAATTAGGTCTTCGCAAACACCAACAGACAGGAGGATGATTAGTAGGCATGCAGCAATATGGCGGCTTCACCTGGTGTTTATATAATCTCATATCTGCTGAGCGAACAGTCCTGCTTCACCTAACGCTCGTGGAAAAGGCAACGTTAAACGCTCCCTGATGGCCACAGGTGTTAAAAAGATGACACCCCTTCCTCCATGAATCATCAGCAGTGGAGCATCATCAGGCTGCGGCTGCTGTTTCCCATTCATCACAGGAGTTAGGGAATTATTATGAACTCGGCACTGTCAGGGCTTTGAATGTAATTTGCTTTTATTCTGCTGAAGTCAGGGCTGACTAAGGCTCTTTGAATGTGCGCACAACATGCCAACACCCTTGCTATGTGGCCTCTTGACTTGAGGTGCAGGAAAGAACATGTTGATCCAAAGGTTACAACCACCCTCACCCCGGCCACTTAGCAGCGGCCCCTCGTGAAGCTAAGTAGCCCCTAACACGTTGGCATTTGTTCCAGTGGATTGCATTACACTGCTCCTTAAAGTGGCGAGATCCAATTAGCAAAATGCTAACTTCCTGACAACATAGCTGTGCATTTCAAAGTCCAGCTCAATGTGACGAAGCTTAAAGTCAGTCAGCTTCTGTTATGGCTGGCTAATGTGCAACACTAACTCCTGCATGCTGCTAAAGGCAAGGGTGGAGCGATAATGTTTTTGTCCATGTCTGCATGTCTGTGTGTGTTCATTTGTCTGTACTGTTAGCAAAATATCTCATGAACCACATCTACAACCAATTAACTTTCTGAGTCAACCCGATTAAAGAACACTGCAACACCAAACACAATCTTAGCAAACACAAAATAGGCTATAACTCTTACAGATGTTGATCTGTAATGGGGGTGTGGTAGTAGCTGAGCACCATCCCCAACACATACTTTAAGTGCAACACATTGTGCAAGACTTTTGATTAAAACCCTGTTATTACCTCTTGGAGTCAATCTTGTTGTTAGTTAGGAAAATATCTCATTTGGGAGATATTTGGGTGAAACTCTCAGAAAGTAATTATTATGATTATATTTACAACTGATTAACTTTTGAGTCAACCCAGTTTAAGATGCCCACCCCAGCTAATCAACTTTAGCCTGTATGAAATGGCTGTACCTCAGTTTTACAAAACTGTGTTAAAATTTGATAAGTTAGTTGCTGGCAATAATTCACAACACATACTTCAAGTGCTAACAGTTTATGTAAGATATAGCAAAATCAAAAACTCTGGCATGAAAGGCAGCAGGTGATATGCATTCCTGTCAAGGAATCCCAGGCCTTTAATTAATACCAACTGGTTAGGCATTTTATCTCTGCTAATCTCTCTGGAGGTTATGATCTATTTTAATACACCTTAGCTTCTTTTTGCACTACTTCAAAACAATTACTTTCTTGACCAGACAGTATGTCTTTGAGCAAAGTTTTAATGAAATGGCACACTGTTGCCCTTGGCTAATACAGGTTTTAAAACCTGATGACCATTGTTCCTAGTTCATGGAGAAAATTACCGCTAAACAATGGGGATCATTTCTGCACATGAAGGAGTTTTCACTTCATTGTTGATGACAGGAAACATCTGAGCTGCTCTGTAAATTCAACCCTGAATGCTCTAAACATCCTGCTATTTTCTTCATTAGTGATTGGTTGGAAAATGCATTTTCAAAGACATGGATCCTCGGCTAATCAAACGCCTGTAAAATGTTCCTATTGCTTCTTGGAAATCTACAGGAAGACGTCTAACTAATAATATTAGATGATTTTCATTGCCTGACTCCATATAAGGCACGTGATCATGTTTGCCTAAGTCTCTGTATGTTTGCATGGGTTTGTTTGTCTTTGTTAGCAAAATATTTCACGAACCACATGGCAGATTTTCATGAAATGCTTATAGAGTACTCATTGCATATAAATCTATGACTGACTGACTTTTGGAGTCAACCCACTTCAAGGTGGCTTTCATAGCTAATCAAACACAAAAATTGTTATAAGTCTTTCAGTTTTACAGATATTATGGTGAAATTTGATGTGGCATGAGCTGAAAGTCACCCCCAGCACATACGCCAGCAGCTAACAGATCTGATTTAGACTCTTATTGTGTGGTTATACAGTTCAGAGAGGTCTGCAAGTAAGAAGGTTTCTGTGACACAGTTTCCAGGTGTGTAAGTGAAATAAAGTCAGCAAAGATAATAAAATTGCACTTGAAAGCAACATGATCAGTGTCTTTTTAGAGTGCCTGTGTTTAACTTTCCTTAAACTCAACCTGTGGGTTACTCTGGCTGCTTGAGTTGACTTCATTTTTACACTTTGTCTTCTTTGTCCTTTTAAAACTTTAAAAAAAAACAGCATCTGAAAAGAGGAAGCACACCAGGGAGTGGGCTGGGGAAATACAGGAAGTGAGTCTATTCTGAGTTTCTGCAAACAACAAAATGCTCTTCCTGTCGTTTGTACACTGCTGACATGCACAAAAAAGGTCACACTACACAACAGATATTCAGATTTTTTTTTTTTCTCAGCAGAAATGCATTTGCTATTATGTCTGCAAGCAAATTATATTGGACATTTGGGTTTAAAGATGTGAATACACTATTCATGAGTCCAAACATAAACACAGGTGTTTACGTGGTACAGTGAATACAGCAGAGCTGTAATAGAATACATCAACATAATTTAGGTCAGGGTAGGCATCCTTGGTCTTTGAGGGCCACTATCCTGCATGTTTTACTTGTTTCTCTGCTCCAACACACCTGATTTGAATCAATGGGGGATTAACAGGCTTCTGCAGAACATGAAGAGGTGATTTAACCTCTGAATTGGAGCAGGGAAACAAGTAAAACATGCAGGACAGCGGCCCTCTACGATCAAGGATGCCTACCCCTGATGCAGATGAATAAGGGGCTGCCACATAAATCAGTTTAGTAAATACTGCTAATGTTGCACGTTTCAGACAGCTCAAACTCATGTGGGCGCTGCCACATGAGGGACATTTCACCTACTTGTCTGTGAACTTTGTTCTCGTTTTAGACCCAACCGAACGCTTTGGTGGGACTTCTGTTGTTCCATGCTTTTCAAGTGGCAGATCAGAATTTAAACACTTATTTGGTCCTCACATCAGTTTAGGTAGGGTGTTCAAAGAGCTAAAATTGTATGTTTTCCTCCTTTGCTTCTTCGTGTGACTCTGTAGTGAAACAGGTTTTTTTTAGATAATGAATAGATGATAAACGATCTGACACAGATGCTTGACATGTATTCACAAACTTATTTCAACACTAAAACGTGTAAAACGGGACTTCAGCAGTATCTGAATCATCGCCCCACGCACTCACAAAGGATTTGTAAGCTAACCCAAAGATTAAATCCAAATGACGCAGCTACCAGAGGCGTACTCCACAACCTGATCCTTTACTGTCAATGCAACAGTCCCACAAAACATATAGATTTTGTGTTTTGCTGAGTTTGTTCCTGAACCCCTTAGTTTGGGATGACTGCCAAATTTGTTTTTTATTTTTATTTATTTTTTGCCAAATACTGCTTTACTATTTCTTACGTAAAAAAAATGGACTCACACGTCAAAATGTTTCTGTATATAAACTGAATGCAACCATTTACAAGTGCAAAATAGAAATAAAAGACTATTCTGTAAACACTACTTGGGCTCAGAAAAATTACAATTTAGAACAAATCAGAGCATAATAAAGTGTTTAAACTGTACTGAGCTGTATTTACATTTAGGTCAAATAATTTATTTTTGATTAAAATTGCAGCAAAGTATTTAACTTGCAAACAATAAGGGAGAATTTCACTTTTGATTGGCTTAGCTCCAGCTGATTATTCCTGGTCTTAAATCTGGTCTCTGATTGGTTGATGTTTAGGGAGCTGCCTGTTTAGCTTCAGTTTCTTCAATATATGTTGTACAAATCACACTTGTCTTTGAGATAACAACACTTGTTTTATTTGGTGCATACTCTTTTGGTTTCTCTTTTTTTTCTGTAATTGAAAAAACTTTAAATAAATATAAAAATGTCCTGCCAGCTGCTCAGTTCTGCCACTCGCTAAGAATGTTTCATGCAGGCAAATAAAATAAGACAAAGAGTCCCTGAACTGTTGAGCAGCTGTAATTTTAGATCTAGGAGTTGTGGCAACAAGCTGCTGAAGTTCCTTAAAGGTTCAAAACGTGCTGCTAAAAAACCTGAAGATGCAACAAGGTGTTTCTGAATTAATGTTTTCGATGCACATTGATGGCATCAAATTCAAAATACGTACATATTTTTTTAAACAAGCATCAACATTTTTGAGTTCCAATGCCAATGTTCTTGTCTTTGCACTATTTTCAAATTATTAAAGGGTGAACAAAATGACTAAATCCTTGACTTGAAGTTTGCATAAATGTCCCATCTAAAAAAGACGACCAACTGAGCAAGTTAAATATAAAAGACAAGTTCAAACACTACCTGTGCTATCATACTATCACCTACCTTGCACACACACACACACACACACACACAAAACAAACATACCATGTGCCACGATGAAAGTGCACCGGGTTCAGTCCTCCCGGGCAAAATGCTACGTAAACAATAAACTGTCAAGTGGTTTTATTGCAGCTGTCACAGGCAGAAAAAACGTCTATAAAACCTGAAGATTATAAATGATTAAATGCTGACAGATTTTGTTCTAAACGTTGCATAAAGGTGAAAACACATAGACACGTGGGGGATTGACGGCAGGAAGAAGGAGTTTGTGTTTTTTTGGTTTGGTTTGTTCAAAACATTTGAGCCCAACAGGAGAACAGGAGAGCGGAGAGCTGAGGGTGGAAGAAGAGTCGGGTTACTGCTGGTGACACATGAGACGAAATACATGTAAACTGAGGGATGATGGGATGTTATGTAATGCACTTTGTTCTTGTTGTTGTGTGAGATTCGTTTAGCTTTCCCTTGAAATACAGTTATATACAATTAAAATGTATTTTTAAAATTAAATCATCAGGTTTCAAAACTCCATAATCAGAATAGTGGACTCAAACGACATCTTTCAAATATGTCATTATTTCAAAATCTTCAAATTTTTCAAAACTTTATCCTTAGGCAGTCATAAAGCTTTAACAACTGTTACACATTGCAGTGAAATGCTTGTATTTAATTAAAGGTTTAGCATACTTTGAAGGAAAGTTATCGCCTTCTGCCTTTTGTGCCAGAGTTGTACTCTAAGATCATCTTATGTTGATAAGGTACAAAGTTACAGCTGTTTTGCTCAAACCTGGCAAATGACGTTCTGCACAATCTCATGCTCACAGTGATCGCTCACAGAGAACGTGCTGGGGATGACTCTCAGCTACCACCACACCAAGCACTAGCTCGATATCTGTAAAGTTGGAGTTACAGTCATTTTTGTGTTGGCTAAGGTCACTTAGCTGTGGTGGCCATCTTGAATGGGTTGACTCCAAAAGTTAATCATTAGTGGATGTCCATCCAATGATTGCTTTCTGAGAGTTTCATCCAAATCTGTCCAGTGGTTCATGAGATATTTTGCTAAATCTACAGACAAATGATCACACACAAGCATAAACAGTATTGTCTTTCCCCCTCAGCAGTAGGTGATAATAAATGTTAAGAGATGTCAAACAAGGGTCACCGGAGTAACGCTGAAGTAATGTGAGTCCTTTAGTTTGCATTCTGCTGCTGATAGGAGAGGAAACCGATACTTTCAACTAATTGGTGTGACACTTCTGGAAGAACACGACTTGGCACAATTAAGTCAATTTAATGCTAAATGTCCACTAAAAAGACTAAAACAGTTTTCTGAGGCACAAAGGATGAGCTCAGGCACGTTACTGCAGTGGAAGTTACTGATAAACTGATAGGTTCCAACAATGCAACCCAGCTCAGATGGGACAAGATATTCTACCTGGTATGTGAACATATGGGACTAACTAAAACAGGTGCTCCAGTTTAACTGAACCTTTATTTCTGGGCTTTTCCTGGAAACACTGCATGATGCAGAAGCAAATAAGATGAGGATTTATTTTTTATTATTATTTATTTATTTATTTCAGAGGTCAAATAGCAGCAAGCTGGCATTTAAAACCCCTCAAAATGAAGCACAGTTATTACATACTGGAGCTGGAATTGTAAATGTCAGACTTGTGTTACTCACATTGTTTAATAGCCACAGTGTTTGCTACGGGATCCTGCAATTCTCTCTTCTGGGTCTGCTTTTCAACATGATGCCCTGTTAGTTACAGCAGCAATCTTCTGCAAACATAAACTGCAGCTGTCTCTATAAGAACCAAAACTTGGATAGATGCTTATCATCAGATCTTTTACAAGTTTTACTTTAATATAATATAGGTTTAAGAGCAAAATAATTGTATTCCTTACTGCTGACCTGGCTTAATATGAAAAGCAAGAACAGGCTGTTTGTTAAGATTAAGATTAATTTTAGCCGAGACTGCTCTCTAGTGGAAGTTTGTGTGAACTACATGTTTTAAAAATGTTTACAGCCGTTCGGGGGCGCCAAAACCAATCTGTATCTGACAAATGGGAGACCTTAAAAGAGAGTAACCTCCATGTCTGAGGGGCATTCGTACCTCTGCTAATTACCAAACTGTAAGCGGCCTTTTTTTGTATGTGTTTTTGTTTTTTTTACCTAATGTATTTGAAAACAGAACATTTAAAATGAAAATACTAAATACTTGAGTTTCTTGCGCAGTTCTCACCAAAACATATTTCAGCACTACAATAAATTAGAAGATAATATTTTTTATAATTATTACTAACTACACTACACAAAAAATCGCTTTTCCCATGCTGCCGAAACCCGGGATCGAACCAGGGACCTTTAGATCTTCAGTCTAACGCTCTCCCAACTGAGCTATTTCGGCGGATGACACGTTGAGCCACAACTACTGTTAAAAAGATAACAGGACACACCCTTTGCGTCATATTTCTGTTTTTGTGTATATAGCTGCACTGTGTACTACTTTCAGAGCGAGCGTTACCAAACAAATTAGCACTTTGTAGCCTACATGGTAGGTTATAACACTCTGAACTGTCTAAACCTGGAGCCAGTCAATAAAGGAGACGTAATTATAAAGGCACAGTCAACGTGATGAACAACGAACTAGAAAAAAAGCCCAGCGTGTTTCAACTAAAGATGTGAAAGCTAATATTTCAACCGGACTCAGGTCGAGCAGTTCCACCGTTTGAACACAAGATGGCGCCATTGGCTGTCGACACATTGAACATTAAATACAGGACTGTATGTCCTTAAAACCACTTAAACATTAGCAGTAAAGTACAAATGTTTAACATGTTTTATAGAATTACAACTCATTTTACAGATAAGAGAACCCTCTGTGCAAAGAATGCATCAATCAAAATATAGGACCTTTATTAGGTTTTTGATAACTCAAATATAGTTTGATGTGATAATTTTGTAGATTAATGAGCAAACCTTTTTGCCCAGTTGTAACCACCAATTTCAAGACATTTCTATAGCACTTAAACAAAATGGTACTGGTAAATGTTTGTGATTTAGATCACATCACCCGTACTTCTGAAAAAGAAAATAAGTACATAAATAAATAAAAATGACTTGAGCTATCTTGAGCAAAAACTCCCAGGGTTTGTGTCTCTTTGTAAATACAAAAAGAAAAACACAAATTTCAGCTTAGACAATGGCTGAAATGTGTTTGTAGCTTTTATACATGTTGGCACTTCTGACTCATGAATTATATTTTTCTGAACATTATTTTCATAAAAATCCACATTTTATTGTTCTTCTTGACCAAACGAGGTTGAAAACACCACAGCATGCTCATCTTATCATTCTGCACTTGGTATTTGTCTCTTTTATTTTTTTAAAACAGGGTTCTGCAGTGATGCAGTGCTGTCCCTTTATTAGTCATACAATGTCTCTGTGCCAGCTTCTATTTCTTCCTTCTCTTTTCTTCCTTCTTTTTTTCACCCCCTAATCTCCCCTCCATATTGCCTCATTCTCTCTCACACATTTTTGTTCCCCTGTCATCCCCCAAGGTGACTTTCCTTCCTTCACAGACACTGCAGCTGTTCCTCGCTTTTGTTCTGAAAGGCCTGAGAGTGGATAAGAGATGAGAGAGATGCAGACCGGCAGCATAAAGAGAGGGAGAGAATCAGAGTGTGGAAAACGGAGGGGGGACTGATGAGATTATCACGCAGGTTGTGGAGAAATCGTCAGTTTTGACGAAGTTCAGAAATCAGTACGGCAGAAATCATTTGCACACAAACGCGCCACGTGCCCTGACAGATTTGTCAACATCAAGAGCTGCCCCCACAGATGCTTACCTGACTAACATGTTTCATCTTCATTAGCACTGGTGATTAGCACAGCTGTCACAATTCAGTGAAGGTTCTCTACAGTCAGCAATAAATACTGTGAGTAACTGGGACAGAGTGTCTAAATTTAGGAATCAGAGAAACAGGAGACAAAGATGGGAGATGTAAAAAAGAGAGAGAGGGAGGGACAGCAGAAAACAAGGGAGAAGGATTTGGACATCAGGGTTCAGCAGATAGGAGATGGAGAATATTCCAGTCTGTCCAGAACTTGAACCGAAACTGCAATAAGGATTAAACTCAATTACACTTTTCAGCATAAAGGCTCTTATAATAAGGATGAAACAATAACCATACTGTGTTTTAGGTTTTCTTTTATGGACCATTTTCTTCTAATTTCTTGATGATTTTAGAGAACTTAACATTTTTGTTGAACAATTAATATCTTACCTGTTGTATATAGGTCTTTCAATGACCTTGGTTCAGAGAAAAATGATTTAATTCTGACAAGATTGATCAGGATATTGTCCTAAAACATTTTCATTCTAAAAAGAAAATACAATAGTTCATACCAATGCTAGTTTAAAAACATTATACTGCTGTCAGTTTTGGCTCACATAGTTATATTGGCAGAAATATAAAGCTCCTGTCTGAAGTGTCCCAGGGTGCATCGGAAGGGCTACAGCTAGCTGCTGCTGCTTTTTTACATTTGCAAATAACCATAATATTTTTGTAAATAACCCAAGAATTAAAAAATGGAGGCAGAGTAAATGTTTATAAAATACAGATACACATACATACCTTTTCTATATATGCACGTCACAGCAGATCTTGCAGTTGTATGGATACTGTGTGTATGGAAAATGTGTAAATAAATTAGCAATTAGAAAAAGTTTAACAGTTGAATAAACAAAAACGGTGAGAATAAACATGTGTGAACTGATATAGACTTTTTAATACAGATTCTGCTTTGTTCTATACAATAGCACATATTATAAATCTTTTACAATACTAATATTTCCCTATACACATGGTTGTAAATGTAAATTACAGTGTACACACATACATTATTAACACAAATACACTTACATGTATCTTTTTATACTCTTTACCTCTCCAACTCGCTAGGAGTTTTTATCACAATGACTGGTTTTCTGTCCGGCAGATGATTGTGACCAAAGAAAGGGGTTTTTCTGACTAAAACCCAAAACAAACAATTAAGTATTTACATCCCTGAAAAATGTACATGAATACACAAGAATTATTGTCTTCCTGTTTGGCTCACAACTAGTGTAAAAGGGGTGAGAGTGAAAGAGGATATAGCCCAAAGCCCAAAGAGCTCTCCAAGTCTTGAGTTCATACAAAGTTAAAAGTGGACTTTATCTACTTTAGTGACATAAACCGTAGTGGTCTACTCTAACACCCATAATACAACAGCTGATTGAGGGCTGGTTACATTTCTTTTTAGTCCAGCAAGTTTGAAAACGAGACACAAAGCCCTGAGGAGAAAGAGAGATACAGATATAGTGTAACATGTCCAGTTTGTAGTTCAGAGGCTGTTTTTCTCTGTGGTCATTCAAAATGCTGTCCGAAGAAAACAAAAAACAGCCATGTGAAACAACTAGTTCACACGAGGACATGTTCCACGTCAGTGGTTGTTGTTTTCATGCTGGGATCCCTTTTGTGTTTATGGTTGCTAGTTAACCAGCACTGGCTTTACACCATTTTTAAAAAAAGGTTTTCACAAAGTATTGCCCTTTAATTATCTCTTTAAAACCGTAGTGATGAAGTTCCAGTAGTATTACAGTGTTCTTTTGTATACACATAAATACAAATGCCCCAAATAAATATCTTATTTTTGAAGGTTCTGTAGCCCCTGTTGTTCATCAGAAGTTTTCTGTTAAATTTTCTCCTTTTAATCCACAGGATCGTGCAAAATTTTTAAACCACCCCTAAATTGTTTGTACTTTGCTTCCAAGGAACCCAGCTGTCTTGTAATCTTTTAAAGTAATCTTGATCAATAGTTTTCCAGGATTTGTACTTTGACTGAGTTTCAGCTCATTTTTTTTCAGTTCTTGTAACCGACCATGACAAAATACTACAGAGGGACTTTTCAGGACTCACCTTGTTGATGATAAGATACTATTTTATGCCTCTCAGTGTTATCTTTGGTCTTTTCATAGATTCAGCTCAAGAAATTAAAACAAAATGTGCTTTTGTGACAAAGGGCCTAAAGATCCAATTTAAAATTGGTTTGTCTGTCATGCGTTGACACAAAGTTGGTTCATTCCTTGAGTTTCAGAGCCGTTTTATGTTTAAATGATTAATAGGCCAGATTTACAGTAAGTAGCTCAGCAAACAAACAAAACTTTCCCCTGAAAAAGGTCCCTTAGAGGTACTGAAAATGAGTGCCAAATCAGTCAAAGTTTGAAGAAAATCGCTAAAAAGCCTTCAGAAAGTCTGAGGAAATATTGCCCACTTTAAAAGCTTACATGACAGTCTGCCTCCTCAGAAACAAATTACAAAGAAATGAGGGATGACTCAAGACATTTGCACATCACACAATAAACAAGAAACCATCAATTCTGTGTTCACATTCTCTTTGTTCATATCTTAGGGGTCATTGCTTTGTTCACGTTTTATTGCACGTATTCCTAGACAAACACAAACATTTCTTCATTTACGCAATGGCACATTTATTGCACATGAGAATGCACAAATTTGTGAACATACAACCTCAAACCACACAACCGTACATTGTCATAATTGTAAAAGTGTTTTTGAAAAAACAAACAAACAAACAAACAAACAAAAACATGCCTTTTACCTTTATTTCATACACAATCTGAAATGTAGTATGGTGCTGACTAGAAATCACATAGAAATGTTTATTTAGTTTTTGCTTTTTGTTGTTGTGAATTTTTTTTTGTTTGTTTTTGCTGTTTAATTTTATATAAGCCTGTAAACTTTGCTATACCCTTGAAAGATATATTTTTGTAAACATATAGCCAAACTATATAGTCAGCACCATAACAACATACTAATAACTCAATTAAGGCATGAAAAAAAGAAGAAAAGAAACAAAGTCCTCCATTTATATCATCGTCACTGAGAACATCTGTGCAGGTAGATACTTGTGTGCTTTCACAGATAGTGACTAAATGCAGATAAGTGTGCACTGAGTGTTTGTGTGTGAGTGTGTAACTGTGCATATGTACATGCACATGCAGTTAAAAGTGCACACAGGACCGATATTGTATTGTATGTATTTGCAGTTATCTATCCCTTACTTTACATGAAGGGTGAACACTAGTATTTTAAGTAGTCATGGCTAGGTTGTCATAATGCTTGGCTATTGTTGCCATAGCGACTCATAAGTAGTCCAAGGTGGACTAACAACGGCCTATGTCAGGAGAGCAAACAGCAGCTCTGAGAAGAGCTCAAGGCTCACCTGTTCCTCATCTGCAGAAAACCAGAGGCCATGGGGTTTGTCCTGACCTTTGTAAACAAACTCCTGCTCATTTGTCCTCACACCCACACACAAGTACTCACACAATCCATCTCCATCAGCTTAGTAAGATACAAACAATTTTTTAAAGTCACACAACCCTCTCAGACATGCAACTGCACTTCGAAGACTGGTCTCATTCTCTCACTGCTTCTGTGAGACATCGATCAGTGCCGTCACTGGCCTCCATCCTTGACTTGCGACCCTTTCTCTGGCCTCCCCCCTCCACCCAAGAGTTATGAATCACGGTCCCCCCACTGGGAGCCGGGTCCACCTGCAGAAGGGACACCACCCTTTTCTTCACTCGTGTTTTGAGGGCACGCCGCAGTTTCTGCCGGGTGAAAGCATAGAGCAGAGGGTGAAATATGGTGGTTCCATACGCCATGGCCAGGAAGCACAGACGGAGCTCCACTAGGCCATCACTGGGACCCATACAAAGGATAAGAACATTGACCGCAGACAGAGGGGCCCAGCAGCCCAGGAAGGTGGATATGATGATGAGGGACATTTTCAAGACACGACGTTGGCGCTCCCGTCGGTCCCTGTGTCTGCGCACCGCTCGTCTCAAAGCGATGATAGCAGACACTGAGGCCTGCACACCCATGGATGAAGCAGGCAGAGGTGTGGAGGCGTGGGTCTGAGCGGACACTGTAGGGGGAGTTGGAGAAGCTGGGGTGGCTGGTGTGGTTGCAATGGGGGTGGTAGCAGCAGTGCTGACAGTGGTTACTGTAGCACCGCTGTCAGACAACCCTTGGGGCATGGAAGAGAGCGGCGGGGGTGATGTTGGTGTAGGGGTGGCAGAGGGGATAAGGGGTGGATGATTGAGGTTCTGGTTCTGATTGGAGGACACTGTTTCAGTTGGCAGGTTCAGGTCCTTCCTCCTTCGCCTCCTGCAGCGTATCCTGCAGGTCTTGTCCTTTGAACGTGTACTCCTCATCATATGGGAGCCAATGCGGATGTTGAGGGCCTGTAAGATCCTGGAGTAGGTGAACAGCATGACTACCACAGCTATGAAGAAGCAGGGCACTTGAAGTAATAAGTGGTAATACATAGCCATGCCTGTGTAATACCCTTGCCCTCCAACACACAGCAGAGTCCTGTTCTGCCATACTGGCAGAGGGTGGTGTGAAGGAGACGAAGGCAGGGTGGAAGGTAATAAAGAAGGAGAGATGGAGGAAAAAATGGGCGTCTGTCCAGTAGTGAGTTCTGACTCATTGCTTTGCCTCTCTGGCTCGCCGTCCTCACTGTCCTCAGCTGCTGAGGAGAAGAAGTCCCCTTCAAGAAAAGGCAGGAAGAAAACAGCCAGAGACACAGCCCACACCGCTGCCAGGAGCAGTGCGGCTCGTCTGGGGGTTAGCAGACGACTGGCCGGACGCACTGAGATGTCGTAACGGTCCAAACTAATCACTAACACATTGACTGCTGTGGCCACACTCGTGAAAGTGACACAGGCTTCATGAAAGCAACAAAGTGTGGCCAGGCTGCTGACTCCATTTTCATTTGCTGGTACAAGGATCACAGCGACCGTCAGAGGCAAACAGAGCACGCACACCAGTATGTCGAGCACATGGAGGTTGACTGTGACCAGGTTGCTGACTGAATCCACCAGGTTTGACTGAGCGCAGTAGAGCACAAGTACTGTCAGGTTGCTGCTGAAGCCCAACACAAGCTCCAGCATCAGAACAGTGGTTAAAGACACCTGAAAACCAAGCGGGTACGGTGTGCTCCAGCCTTCCTCCACGCCCACCTCCCCCCCTCCATCCAGCAGGCCTACCCCCTGACCATCGCTGGTCTCCAGGAGGTCACGATAGCCTTCAGTCTCCATTGATGCCACAGCAGTTCTTCATGCATAGCAACATCGGCCTCCAAACCAGACCATGGTCTAGGTGTCCTTTTCCTCTGACTCGAGGGAGACAGCGGTGAAGCTGTGGTTGTATCTACAAAACAGAAAACAGAGAGAGAAAAAATGTGAGAAAAAAAAAACAGAAGAAAAGGGACAGAGAACAACCAAACACTGCAGCACTCAGCTTGCCTCATGATGTTTTTTTCCAAAATATTACTGTACAACAAGTTCAAGTTGACACACTGAGATAAAAGCGATGTTGGTACTCTTTAGAAGAGCCATGACCCCTGATCTCTCACGGGGCTCAGTTAAAGTTCAAAATGTAAACTGTGATGATGTTTCAGAGAGCAGGACTTCTGTAGGAGATTTACAAAAATGACTCTGTTTGGGTCTTAAACGGATAGATCAGAACTCTATGGAGTTGATAGTCAGCTTTTTACCTAGAATCAAAAAATACTAGGATCATTGTCAAAGTGAATTATCTGGCAGGGTTTTCTTGGGGAAGTCAAGCTAATAGTGAAGAGTGTAGCCAAGACCAAAGTAAATTATTGTCATCTTAAAACAACAACAGTCTTAAACATTTCATAGCAGTTTAGGAATATGTTTTTGTACAAACCTTTAGCAAATTAAAGCAAGCTCTATTTTATTGATTTTTGCACTTTACTTTACCAACACATACTGTAGTTATGTTGAAGCTGAAAAATTCAAGTTACACTCAAACTTTATTTAATTTGAACAACAACAAATGTTTTATTTATGTTACTAATGAGTCATACAGCATGTTTTGAAAGAAATGTTTCACACAGACCATTGCTGGTAACCAACCAGAGGCTGACTCAGTCTTCAGCATAAATAACTACAGGCTTCTATGTAAAAACCTGTCTAATGCTAAAATGACACTGGTGAAAAAGTTTATAAAATAAGAATGACATAAAATACTGAAATATTGAGTTTGCAGTCGCTTTAAGACCGATTTGGTTTTGGCCCCGCTCAAAGAAGATTCCATCTGTCTGGTATTTTAAACAGGATTTCAACAATTCATTGGGGATTTTACAGTTTTTGTTAATCTTACAAGTGTTATAATATACTGGATTATGTTGCTAAAGAAGCAACCTTCTTTTTTGAGCATGAGTGGGTGCATGCTTATCTCACTCTTGCTCAACGTGCATCATAGGGTTCAGAAACTGTGTATGCAGGCTAAAGTGTTTGAAGATGATAAGGAGTCATACTGAGATGTCAGTGACTTACAACATGACGTCTATAGTTGTTTGTTCTCATAGCAGGTGTCTTAATTATCAACAACCAATCTTGTGAGGACAACAAAAGCCTACAAATTTTTTTTTTTTTTTTTTTTTTTTACAGACAATTGCCAGCTTCTGTCTTCACAAGGAAAGGCGGCAAGGACAATGTTGGACAGTACATTTCATGTCAACACTGTAGGTATACAACAAAAGGTGGAAGAAGCTAATAGTTTTCACACAGAGACATAATGATGACAAATGGTTCAATGATCCATGGACAGTACAGCACAAAAAATGCTATCAGGGAAAGTGCAGCACCACTGATGTTGTCTCTCCACACACATCCTCTTTCTCCTTCTTCTCTTCTCACATTTCTCCCTGTTTTGCTCCTGTTACAAGCTGGTGAATTCTTTACACATGGGAAAGAACAATAAGTTCAGAAGAAACCTTCCAGATATAAGGTAAGAAACAACAAAGGATCCATTTGTACCTGAAAAAAAGAAGTAAGAGGTATTTAGTTGACCCATTGTCTTTGCTGTCAGCCACTTCTGCCACAGCCTTTGGTCACACCCTCCTGTTCTCCATTTTCCATTTGTTTTACTTCACAGTTTTCCCTCCCATTTTATCACGTGGAAAGGACCTGAAGGAAGAGCAGGACTCAGTGTGGAACAGTGGTCTATCTTAATTCACTAATGGGTTTCATGGGGTTTGCGGTGGTGCTGGAACATTGATTTAAAGCATCATCGACCTGCCAATTTAACAAGCCTGAGGAAAGGAAGCACATGAACACACTCCCTTTCACATCCTCTCCTGGGTACTCATCTCATTTTGAGCGTTGCAAAAACAGTTGTGAATGTGTTCATTTATTTGGTTTTGACACCAGTTACAGATTTTCTTATCCTTTATTAAAAATATGAATACAGGCTTCATTAGTATTTGTAGCCTTACCTTGGTCTAAAGTAACAGACTTATATTATACATTATTATATATTGATCATCTAATTTGAGTCTTGTCATAAAAAGTTTTTAAAACAGTTTGCGATGCTAAATCATCAATGTCTTTTATGCTTGATCAGTATAGGTCATAAAATTGTGCTACGGAATATCATGGTGCAGAGAACAGAAAATGTAACATTTAAAAGTCAGTCAATTTCACCAGTTTTAGAGGAAGTTACAAGTCAAGCAGTGTCCTCCAGCTCATGTTTCTGTTGCCATGAGTACTGTGATAAAAGACACTGAGCTATAAGTCAGTGGCTTATAGGATATAAGCAGAAGTACAAAAGCAAATAGAAATTTTTTTTCTCGAGTCATCTTTTATTTCTTTCTAAATTTCTTTTCCCGTTGGACGTTCTGGCAGTAGACCATTTTCTGAATGTTATTTTTCCACAGATTTCTTGTCAACAAAACAATGAGTAGTCTAATTAGCTGTGGAATTTTGCAGTCACTGAGTTGATCCATTTTTATCAAATATCAGGCCATCACTCGTTTCTTCCTATTCTCCTGCAAATAATTACAAGATGATTGTGTATTGAGGAGGCAAAACAGCTTTCAACAACACTCTTTTTTCCATTTTATAAAAAGGAAAAACAAAGGACTCACAGCGAGTTCCGTAATAAAGGATACTCCGAACTCTGATGAGCTGATAAGAGCCACAAAGGCGCTCAGACAAAAGAGTAGAAAAGCTTCAAGTAAGAGCAAATGTCAAATGCCCTTCATGGAAGCAGATGTGACACTGACCCGTAGGCAGTAAAAGTCACAATATTCCAGTTTGTGCACGGACAGAGGAATGAAATAGGAATGAAATTAACACAATTAGACAGGGTGGTGAACTTTCAGTAGCTTCTGCAATAATCAGCAGTGTTTGTGGTTTTCAGTGTGCAGATAATCAAGTTCATCTTAGGTTGCAGCTTAATCTTGTGCAGTTTGTAGCTGTGGTAACTGAGAGAGAGGGCAAAGACACGTAGAAGCTGTTGCACCGCAGTGTGTGAAAATCTTTTGTATTTTTAACGAGTCTTTCCCGGTATTGTTTTCCACTTGTTGCAATCCTGGAAAGTGTTCGGGTATGAGCAAGCTGGTGCACTGGGTGGTTGTGAGTTGGGGAAACAGAATATGGCTAGAAACAAGGTGAAACTGCAGAGTTGATGACATCCTGTCTGTGATTTTTCAGGTCAGACAGAAAGACAAAAAGTAAAAGGACCAAGTGAAACTTCAGATACACACAGTAAACATTACTCTAAGACATGAGCCAAACATACAGACATACAAATTTTATGACAGCTTTGTTTAGCTTTGCAGCAGCACGGTTGAATAAGTGTCACATCATAAAAAATGACATCATCGCAGTCATAAAGTGGGTCCTCTTGCACCCATCCAACAACAGTTTAATTTATATATTACAGCAATTGTTCAGGTCTTTTGAAGTGAGGTTCTATAGAAAGGTCATGAAAAACTAATATCTTACCTGTTGTAGATAAATATTTAAACAACCTCAGTTTGAAGAAATAGAGCTCAATTCTGATCAGATTGATGAGCTAATAACTAGTTAGAGTGGGGCCAAGACCAAAAGGGACTTCTGCCATCTTAAAACAACTTCAGCCCATTTCAAAAGCTCTGAACTCTCCATTTTAAGGCTAAATAAACTGGTTATTTCAGTGCACTAATACTGAGTAACCATCACCTAAGGGTTGGATTTAAAGTTTCTAGATATTTTCATGACATCTGTTGTCTTTTTTTTACTGTAGAGTCTTTGATTTGCTCCAGAACAACAAGCTGACAGTGTCCACCTCCCTGCTGTCAGGGTTATTATAAGTGTCGGGAAGGAGATGACAACTCGTCAAGTTTCTTTTCACAATATCACAGGAGTAAACACTAAAGCACATTGTGTTGTCAGTGTGAAAAGGTTGTTCCTGTTTCTTTTTTTTTCCAGGAGAATTTCATTCGTCCTGCTCACACATACACACAAGTTATCTATGTATTTAATTTGCACTCCTGACAACACAATGTCTGCCCGAGGCTTGATTTCTTTTCTGAGCACAAAAACAAACAGAAGGCCTTATTTTGTTGTTCTTGGTAGCTTATAACACAACACTGAGTAGAAGTATTTTTGGGCACGACAGAAATGTCTTAATGAAATAACACAGTACTCTGAGAGGATAAGAGATCACTGCTCCCATTTTTTTTACTAACCCTAAATGCATAAAATTTAAGTGGCCTAAAGAACAAGAACTCAAACCACAGAAACTCATAAATACAGTAAAATGTCATTTCTGTTATCCCAGAGCCACACTTGACTTGACAGGGAGGCTGCAGTTCAAGGTCAGCGCTCCTTTCTGATAAACAACATAGGTTTCTCATTCACGACTGAAACGAGGCAGAGGGACCTTATTAAATCTGGCCCTTTGTGTCATAACTGCTGTCCATCGGGCCGCTGCTGCTGCATGTCGAGGTCTCAACCTGCTGCTCTTGAAAGTGCTCCACTTTCCATGAGGGCACGCTCACATTTTCACATCAATCCCTGACAGTCTAGACATGACTGTTTGAGACTTGTGACAGCTTGCTAATTATTAAATAAAGGCCTGCAACAAAAACTATATGTGCTCTGATTGCATATTTTTAGGCAAAGAAGCAATTTTAAAACAC
The DNA here is from genome assembly GCF_001649575.2 of Kryptolebias marmoratus. Lineage (NCBI taxonomy): Eukaryota > Metazoa > Chordata > Actinopteri > Cyprinodontiformes > Rivulidae > Kryptolebias > Kryptolebias marmoratus. The sequence continues at coordinate 14,582,080 of NC_051433.1, read as the reverse complement.
TTTTAGAATATTGTGGCTGAAGAATTCATATGGAGTGTCAGTAGGCAGGTCAAAGTTTACATTAAAAGCTTTCACATGAAGCAGTAGTACTCATATTTATGCAGGAAAAAGTCAAATCATCTTTGCTTTTTAAATCGCAGATTTTGACTTATCTTGTAGTTGAAGTTTTGGAATTAGACCAGAAGAATTGTGAGTCGGAGTCAAAAAGCTTCAGGATACTTTAAGCAGCCTCTTTGTATACAAAGATACAGAACAGCAGAGGCATTGCTATGTTGAGAATATAATGAAGAAGTAAATAACTGGAAAAATAATGATGTGAAAAGTATTTAATGTAGTATTTGTTCAAACTGCTATGATTTTGTTTAGATTTCGGTTATTTCAGAAAGAAATTTGCAACCTATATGGACCAAATTTTGATCAGCTGTTTGCTTGAATTCTCACTGATTCTTCAAACTAGGATTGCGCTAGCTGCTTTCTGCTGCAGGTAAGATACTGACTGCTCATAATCTGTTCCTTTTTTACTGTGGCCTTTTTTGACACTGACTATCAACAATAAAATGTTGAAAATTTTACTTTTTTTTGACATTTCAGTGTATGATGTCTCTTTTTTGCCAGTTTTACTAGAATAATAATATACAAAGCTATCTAATTCTGCCCATTTTAATATGGAGTATTCAATGTAAGCCTTATTCTCTCACACAACACAAAAACATATCACTAAAAATGATTCAGTATCACAGAAAAGCAAGCTTATACGATTTAGTCATAAAATGCAGACAGAAACAAAAACAAGCCCAAATATTTCATTAATTAATGGATATACATACAGTATAGCACATGACAGTTTATTTTATGTTAGTCTATTCTTTCCTGCAGCAAGATTTTTTTTATACATTAATTAGTAGTCCTGTTGCTTTTTTCCCCCAGCTGTTGAAAACTACCCAGCTTGGGTCCACATTATGGATGGGGATTATCAGAGCTGTTTACTAAGGGCAGACAGTATTTCTAGATTGAAACGCTGAATAATAATCATAAAAAAGAATCAGAAATTCATCTCCCTTCAGTCAGGCTATGCCTCACCTCTTCCATTTTTAACTTTTCAAGTGATGCCACTAACTACCAGACAAACCACACTAACCACATACCTCCTTGGTAGATGTAACAGCAACCAAAGCAGATAGAAAATAAATAAAAAAAACTGGTACTTACTGTTATATTACTGTAAGTGCCAGCATGTGTGACTATGAAGACAAAATTATAGTAATTATGTTTTTTTCAGTTAATACAGAATTGTCTTCTTTTTTGTAAAACTGCAAAATGTTGGTACAAAACAATGAGAAGCTACTACTCCTTGATACTTTGAGACTGACACCAAAAATTTACATTTAGTCAAGAAAAGGAATCAGAAGAGAGAGTCAGGAATGAAGAGTACTGAATGAGGAAAGCGAGAGAAAAAAAGAGAAAGCAAAGAGGGTTGATGGTGCATGCAGCACGCTGAGTCATGGCCGTCTTAGGTTTTCCTAATGTCCGCAGTGAGACAATCGATCAAAGGCTTAATTTTCCCACTCAATTCATCTAGCTGCACTAACAGCAAGCAGCCTCCAGCTGGGCAGCAGGAACCCTGGCAGGTTCCCAACAAACCAGCCTGGACAGGGGAGCAACACCAGCAGCTCAACGAGAGCAACACCATCCCAACCTGATGTGCTTCGAATCAGTTGTTTCAAGCCTGTGAAACTTCAGGTGTACGGCTGCACCAAATGAGAGGAAGGAAAACAAGCTAACACTGGTTACTGAAATGCAATTCTTCACGAGGCCAACATACCTCTCGTAATATCAGAAAGATTTCAAATGCTCTATCGTAAATCGTGCTGATCTAACCAGAGTCATACAAGCTCATCATGCTGTTCATAATGCTCCTGCTATCTGCCACTCACCCACACAACCTCCCACTGCCAGCCCACGCCTCTGCACTCACTCCCAGCCTGTGTGCTCCCCGCAGATCCGGCAAAAAGATGGATTGCTGTTTGAGGTGAACGACATGTTGTGCGCTTAAGAAAGGGCTGAGTCCCATCGACACTTACGCCTGAGACAAGTTGAGGAGAAAAGGGATGGAAGCAGCAGCAGGTGAGATAACACCAGGAGAAAGGTGCAATGAGGGAATGATGGATGGAAGGAAGGCTAAGGGCAGTGCAGATGGATGCTAGGTTGTGTGCTCACTGGAGAGGAATGTTTGCTCCTTGCTCTCCACTACTATCCATCTCTCTCCTGAACAGTCCAAGTCGTGCCTCCTCGCCTCCCCCCTCTCCACCGTGCATTGAGAAACCTGCACATGGCTCTTAGCTTTAATATGTTTGTGTAATCCCCTCAGATCGTTCGGTGGTTTTTAATATTAAAATAGCTCTTCATAATGAATCAGTTCATGCAGACTCACAGAGAATCCTCAAATTAGATCAGAGACTTCATTTCTGACTGGCTGCTTCTGGACCAGAATATCAATACAGAAGCAATTTGACTGGTTAATTATTACAGCCTGTAATCTATAGGTACGGCTATGTATAGAAATAGGACCTTAGTCCCCGGACAGCTTTGAGCCAGAGGGTGTGAAGTATCATTACCACCTGACAGTGAGCTCAATGGATTTCATTTGGCTGTGCCATTTTCTTTAAAAAAATAAATAAAAAAAAATAAAAAAACACCCCACTCTTTATTTTTTACCAGCTGTGACGTCCAAAGCACATCATTTTGCTATTAAATGCACCTCCCATCAATACGAGCTCATCGTGGCTGTTGAGCAATCACCGCTCTTCAAATAAAACCCTAAAAAACAAAAAAAATAGTCATCCAAGAGTGAAAGCTTGCAAAATGAGGATAAATTGAGTCTGAAAAAGTGGAGCCTTTCACGTACGTCAGAGCTCCTGGAGGCTTTTTGCTGTCATTGAACAGAATAGCTGTGATTAGTAATGATGTAACACACACAAAGAAGAGGCTAAGTAAAACAGAGAGATAAAGCAGTGCTCATGTGTTTTATACTAATAAATAACACCTTTATTTTTATATGTGCTGCGAATCGATTGTTTGTGATTAGAGGCGTCTGCCACCATCTCAAATCTCCCCATGAGCTCTGTCCTTAATAAAGTCTGAATTGAATCAAATGGCACTCGCCATCAGGTGTTAGATTAATTGTCCGAATGCAATCATCAAACTGAAATAGCCTTTGTGTCGTTTCCACCTGTGTTGATTTGTATTGTGCTGGAGTGTGGCGAATAAATAGTCGAGTCACAGAATGAGGTCTGCCGCCATGTTAATGGCTCTCTGGTGACATATAACACCAAACCAGCAGCTGTATGATATCAGTTCAGCAATACCTTTGACCTGAACACATGATGTACACTGGAGCACTGAAAATCTCACACAAACAGGAGCTGGTAACCTTAGACAGGGAAAGTAGTTTACTCCTCTTTTGTTCTGCTTTTTATATTAAAGCTCAGCTTGTGAAAATTGAATTGAATTGAGAACAGAGCTTCATCAAAATCTGAAACTAAATAATAAAAAAAAATTAGATCATCACAATATTTTCAAGTAAGGCATCAAATTTAACCAGAGACTGTACAATACAAACTGTATCTTACTGTTTAAAAATGTAAGGAAATGAGAAATACTGCCAAACCAAATGTTTTTTTTCTTTAGACTTTTTCCAAATGTGTGCATAAAAAATGTCCCTACATGTTTACAATTTACTATCTTAAATTTGAATCACTGCTGCTCTGTCTGACTGGATAAGAATCTGGATAATGAATGCTTCCTTTAAGTTATGGTAGAAAATCATGAAGCTTTTCAGTTCTGTCTGTGGGCAGGGTTGTAAACGACACGTTCTTTTTAAACTTAAGACTCTTAGCACATTGTTTCTTGGCACATTCGAGTCTTAGATCAGTAGAGCAGTGTGAGACCAGTTGTGAGAACATTTGTGGCTCTGCTGTTATGCTTTATACAATAAAACACAGTATAAAACAACATGCTGCAATATGAAATGATTTAAAAACAACCTAGACAATATGCAATGAACCAATACAGTACAATAAATAATGATAAAATACAGCACACTATGATATGATGCCCATTATCTTCAATAAAAATTCACAAAGGCCTGCAGAGTGCATGTCTGTAAAGGTTTATGATTATTTCTACTTACATGTGAAACTAAGAAACTCTTTATTTTAACTTTAAGTGCTAGCATTTTTTCTAAAATGTAGAAAACAGGAATCCATTTAAGAGTAAATAGCAACAATCCTACAGCCTCTCATGCTCTTTTAAGACTCTTTGAGTTGTTCAAGATTTTCATGTGACAATCATAAACATGTAATGAAGGTGTGTCAGTAAGCTGTCACATTGGGTTTTTAGATAATTTTTTTTCTACACTCACAGTTTAAATTTTAGCTGATCTGATTGCTCAAGTATTCTTTTTTTAATTTTGGCGTAATGCTTTCCTGTGCAGACTTTAATAACCTCCTCTCTCTCTCTGCACGGGTGTAAACTCTCCACAGGAAGGACGAACACACAGGAGTTCATCCAGACTGGATAGAAACCTTTGTTTTCCCTCTCAGCTTTTCTCTTTTAATGACAGCCATGCCAATTTTCTTTACTCAGGGATTGTTTTATCAGGCTCGTACCTCTGTGGGCCTGGCGGCTTCTTTCCATCTGCGAATGGAAAGAAGCCGCCAGCCCACGGAAAGGAACAAGGCCGCAATTACTGTGGATTCTGGAAAGACTGTGCCGCTTAAAATGAAAATATAATTTTTATTGTAATCAAACAACTTATCTGGGTCCAGATAAAGCCTGAATTGGGTACAAATCTGGACCACGATTTGGAGACCCCTACCATTTGCTATGATACAATACAATAATGTTTTACAATTGTATACAGTACATTACAAAATGATACAATACAGTAATATGATAATAAGATATCATATAATACAACACAGTGCTATATAAAATGATACAGTATGATAGGGTACAATACAAATACATGTGATGCAATGCAATATGATATATGATGTACATTATGTTCCTTTTGGGGAAGTTATTTTATTTTACTGTCTCAATTCTGGCATGTGTGCAAGCACTGCTGTACAAATACTCCTCCATCCACCCCCTTGATAATAATATTGTTTCATAGCACAGCAATAAACACTCCAGAAGTCATCTTTAACATGACAAGTAACTATGCAGTACTCAGCAGAGCAGTGATAAAAAAATAAATAAAAAAAGAAAAAAATCAATCGTAATCAGGACAGTTTTGGTCTCACGCAGAACTAACCTTCAGCTTCAATTCAATTAGACCCTGTTTCCATTCAGAGCATGCAGAGAAAGGACTCTCTATGCACCAGATCTCTGAAGCATATTCTCACAACTCTATTTTCGTGAATGGCTAGGTTTAAGAGAATTGGAGAGCAGATAAAAAAAAAGGTCTGAAAATAACAAAAAGAATACATTTGAAGGCCAATCGAAAGGAGCTGTGGAGAAAACTGAGCTGATAAAAAGAAACACAGGAGGAAAAATGAAAAATGCTGATGTAGTCAGTACCAGGTTGAAATGATTAAACTATTTCACTCTGGAGGGCAATTAGATCTCAATTATTGCCATTTATCTCCTGCAGACGGGACATGATCGGCCAAGAGAAGAGAGCTTCACCGCAGGCATCTGCGCTATCATACCACGATGACAGATAAAGGTCTAACCTCCAGGGGATAGAGACCGGCACGTCCCTCGATACATGATCCTGTGCATGCAAGACTAAGGGACTCATTTTCTTTTAAGAAGCGTTTAAATAAAGGCCTTCAGGTGAGTCTCAGAATCATTTCCACCTTGTGTCTGCTGGCTTACTGTAGCAGGTGTGCGAGCAACATGACAATTTACATGGTAAAATATTACAATCAAATCTAAAACACAAACAGGAAAACAGATGCTGCTCTTCAGCTGGGTGTCCACTACAAGTCTTTGTTTGTACAATTTTCTTTAATACCGTGCCTTTTTTCTCTTGATAGTCTGTTTTTCCATGATCCCCAGTTTTCTGCTCTTCTAGTGCACACTTTCTTCCCTCTATTTGCTCTTTATATGTGGTGGTTTCAATAATCACCTTCTCTCCCTTTTGCGTGTTCCAGTTTAGAGCAGAGATCACTTTGAGATGTCTGTTTCCTTGCTCTGACACCTACTTTACCGTGTCGATTCGGAAATAAAGTTAAGTGTTCTTTAATTTCACACAGTGTGCATTGTAAAGTAGGGTGAGCAGTCACATCCATCACTAATCAATAAATCTGTGGACAAGGCCACTACTGTTGTTTGTTGGGTTCTGACTTTTCCTCTCTTGTTATGAGGCTGCTTCCTATTATGTGTCTGATGATTTTATGCAAAAAAAAAAACAAGACTTTTAGGTTAGAAATAAAAAAAAAAAAACTTCTTTCTGTGTCTTTGGTCAATTGAGCAAAAATGTATTGCTCCAGTACTGCAAATATAAACCTTTTTTTGCTTTCCTTCACAGGTACACACAAATCAGAGACTTTTTTTTTAAAAAAGCAGTAGAGCATCTCTTACATAAATCTTGCATGCTTTTCTCACACGCCAGCCCTAAAATTCCCTCAGCAACTGCCTCGGTGTTGTTCTATAAAAGGTAAATAAGACCTCTCAATCAGCGTGTCACATCAGAGGTACAGTACTCCGTTTCTCACTGCAGCCGAAACAAAATATGACAGCTTCCCTCAGCTGAGCTGCTGCTTCTTTTAGCTGGAGAGTGACACGCGTGTGGTGGAATGTTTCCCCACCAGCAGCATCAAAGCTTCTCTGCTTCTCTATAAATACATTTATAGATGCAAACCAACAATGACCCATATGCAAAGCAAATGCTCTAGCTGACAGTGAAGGGAAACAGACATCTGTGTGGGATTCGCACCTCTCAGATGTGCATACAGTTGTGCAAAAACATACACAAACAAATATATGTTTTACCCCACTTTTTTAGTATTCTGTGTGTCTATCTTCAGTGTTCTCCTTCATTTCAAAATAAGATGGGTAGTAGTTTTATTACAATTACTGCATACTGAGTTAAAAATCAAAGAAGTACAACTAATAATATGTTTGTGTTCACAAGAAGCACCGTTCAGCTGCATTTTCAACATTTGAGTCAGATAACTGCAAGATGATGTCCTGTATATGTCTGGTCTTTATCTGCATTTAATTATCTGACATAACAACTAACGGTTATCGGGCTCCTCTCTTGTAGAGTTACATTTATTAGTTCTCATTATTATGAAACACGTGGCGCTGGGTAAGTTAATGAATCTCAGGAAGTCTGACAAAGCAGGACGAAAATGCAATATTTCCAGAGAATTTCATAAACACTGTAGGCAACAATATCTGGAATGCAAAGATAAAACAAATAAACCCAAAAGTTGATTAAAAACGGTCGTCAAAAAGACTTGAAGACATAATTTGTTTAATCGTATAAGCTGCCACATGGCAAAAACACCATGAAGACATTTTAGACAGTTCTAATATTATGCTTTCGAGTCGCAAGGGAAAAACAGCCTTCCTTCATTCTTATGATACAGCACAACTAATATGAAATGACATGGGTTTAACATATTCAGTAACTTCGCATGATGATGCTCTGCAGGTGCAAAGTTTCCCAGAAACCCATCACAAAACGCTGCTGCACCAACTGCACTCTCGTTTCCAAGCTTATCAACGACAGAGCAGTCCTTCAAATTCATAAAGATGCAGAGAGGAACCCCAAAAAAGCCACACAAAAATAAAAATAAAATAAAAAAACTGAAAACAAACAACAAAATCCAAAGACAGAAACAATTTTACCATCAGCTTAGACACAATCAGCCAACAGATTAATATTTAAAAAATACTTTAAGCTTAGCAAATGCAAATATTATGTCAGACAATGAATATTTTAACATGCTGCAATAATACAAGCTTTTGCGGACTGGTGTCCCTCAGTAAACAATCCCCTTAAAGTCCTGCTCTCATGAGGTTATGACAGTTCAAGACTTCCACATGAGGAGCAGCACACAAGGCAATTAACACGTGAAAAACTTGAGTCAGCCACTGCTTTTGAAATCATCAAAGGGGCCACCTCCATGTTAGGCATCAAGCGTTCATGGAGCACATCAACAGTCTGAGGGAAACGGATCACTTAGACAGGGCTTTTGTTCAAATCTCCAGATTAATACGGATTTTTTATTTTTTATTTTTTTATTTTTAATTTATTAGCAGCTTTATCCATAAATGCAAACAAAAGATAGAGAAGCCTCTCTGAAAGTCTGCATGTTGGTGCTCTGTCCCTTGTTATAAATCCTAACAGTTTCTTGTGTCAAATAGCAGAAGATGGTCTGAATATCTCAGAGCTCTGATCCTGTCCTCTCTCACTGTAATTTCCCCCCCTCATCAAAATCATGATGCGACTTTTTTTCTTTCTTTCTTTCTTGGATATTTGCCTGCAGCCGTCATATAAAAAAAACGGTTCTCACGAGGAAAAAGGAAGGCTCGGACAAGAAGTGTTAAACTTACCAGTTTTTTGGTTGCCGGGGATCCCCTTTACATCCTACTGCAGGTGTCGGTGCGCTGCGCCTCCTCCAGCTCCGAACCCTCTGCCTCACTCCGGCGCTCTCCAGGACAGCCGGCTGTCAGCCACAAACGTGACCAGAATATTTTGCCTCCGTTTTGTCATAAATATTACAGCGGGAGGGGGTGGTGTGTGTGTGTGTGTGTGCGAGAGTAGAGAGGGGAGAAGGGGGGAGGGGTGGGAGACCCCTCCACGCCGTCTGCAGATGCAGAACGCGGCAGTCAGCTCACGGATCAGGTTTAAAACTGTAGAGGCTTCTCTCTTTTTTTTTTTTTTTTCCTTTCCTTGTCCTGGGTGATGGTTAGGTTCTTGAATTTCCCACTCCACGCGGCGCGCTACACCTGTCCGCTCTGCCGCGGACTTGCGCAGCATCCCACACGCGGACCGGCCGAACGCATGATGATGATGATGATGATGATGATGGTGGTGGTGGTGGTGGTGGTGGTGGTGATGCGCTAACCAGCCACTCCATCACCAACACGGTGATCTGCTAGAGAGGGGTTGTCAGAATTTAGTTTTTTTTTATTTTTCTTTTTTTATGGAATGGGGGAGGAGATAGGGATGCGGGAGAAAAAGGAGTAGTGTGCATGTGTGTGTGTGTGTGTGTGTGTGTGTGTGTAATCGTCTCACAAGGACGACCTGAGATTCCTCAAGGGTGAACGCTCCCCTGTAGTAATTCAACGAGATTTCCCAATTGAGCACCCCCCCCACCCCTCACCCTGCTGC
>NC_051433.1:14550348-14572549 GCF_001649575.2 Kryptolebias marmoratus | reverse complement strand
GGTGGGTGGTGGGGTGGGGGTGGGAAGATACTCTGAGAGTTGCGTCTTTGCTGCACAGCTGCCGGCAACATATTCCTTTCCAGACTTCGCCACGCTTACAGAGCAGATGTAGAGACATGTTTACAAAGCGCATCCTTTAATCTACTGAGCACTCTGCCATAAGCTGAGTCAAGGTCAGCTGACTGTTGTATTTGTGACCTTGTGCTGCAATAAATAAAAAAGGCTCCCTGTTGGTGCAGTCCTCGTGCTGACTCACAGACAGTTGTTTTTAGCAGCAGACATAAATTAATGCTTAAACGAATCTGTGAGCTAATGTGAGCAGGGGGGAGCATTAAAGATAAAGGATGCGAACACTTAAACTCTCTGAGGAGATCAGGGCCAGCTGATTCAGAAATGTGTGGCTTTTGCACAAAAATGCTTTTTCGCTTTTCCTGGATTCTCCTTGATTCTTAATAATAACCTTATTTTCTTGAATAGGTAGAGGTTCCTTCTACAACTGCGTCTGAAATGTTTGCTTCTTTGTATGCTAATAAGCAAGTGCAGGAATAATTTATGTGCCTATAACCTTGAACAACAAACATTTATTGGCTCTAAAAATAAACAGAATTGATTTAGATCCACTTGAAGCTACATAAATCTGCTCATGTGTATTTATTCTCTACAGTTTCAGAACCATGTTATTATGATTTTAAAGCTACCAGTCTTTTTCTGTGCATTTTATCTCCACACAATGTATATTTTTTAATTACAAGACTGCACATTTTTGCAGATGAATAGATTATAAGACAATTGCACACATGCCTTTGAGCAGTTCTTCCCTGATTACACTGAGCACTTCTGTTTAAGGGTTTTAGTGTGCTTTTTTTTTGCACATTTCTTCACCCCCTACCCCATTTAACCACGTTTCCCCCTGTAGCCCACCTTTTCTTTTCACTGCACCTTGTATTTTACAGGACACTGATGGCACCCTCCAGGCCCCCAGCTGCATCCTTTTTGTCTCCGTCTCCCAACAAACACAAACACATCAAATTGCCCTTGCTACCAATCTGAATCTCTTGTGAAAACAGTCACATACAAATGCAAAGCTAGCCAGTGATTAGGAGCATCTGCCAAACACCCACATACCATATGCCTGTATCTCTTAGCCAAAGGGGGGAAAAAAATACAGAAATACATTTAAACATGCAGCACATGACAGATTTTAAAAGTACACATAAATGCACTTGTGTTTGGTTCTGATTGTGGTTTGAACACACACACACACACACACATATATAAATGTATATAATAATATATATTGATTTTTCTTCAGGGGATTTTTTTAAGTTAAGTCAAACTTATTTATAAAGCACTTTTCAGCAACAAGATGATTTTAGTATTATATTTGCTATTTTGGTCCATTCAACATATCTGACATCAGTTCAGTCTCATCCATCATCTCGTTTATTTTACTCATAAAAATATAATGCCCTTAAAGAACACTGTAAGACAAAGTGAGTAAATTTGCAACGTGTAACTATGGATTAAGGAGCAGTAGTATCTGTCAAGAAAGTCAAAATATAACATATGACTTCTTCAGCAGAGAGTGACATATCTTTCTTTTTCTGTGCAGGATCTTCTCCCATAGACCCTTTAAATGTCACTAAACAATAAGATGAAAAAGAATCACTCACTCTTTTGATTTTAGACGGCGATATCAAACTGTGACATTTTCCTGTGATGTGTTTTCAAAAAGAAGAGGTTTTTTTTTCTTTTGTCAAGACACATTGTAGCTGTTCTAAAACTGCTGAAATTGTTGTTATTTGACCATTTGTCCAAACGAGTGACAAAGAAATTTTAAAGCCAAACCACTAAAAGGTTGTAAATTTTTGCCTTGAGTCGATAGAGCCAAAAACTGCTAAAAAAAAAAATCAACAAGATTGGACACGGTGCTGGTGATGGAGAGAGATTTTCCCTAAAAGTGTCAGCAAAGCATCAGATCAATTACCTCCTCATGACTTTACCTTTTATATACGGGGCAGCTGATGTAAACCATTTACAGTGTAATCATGTTTCTCCAGTAATGTGGACATGAAACATTTATTTTCTAAAATGACCTTACGCACCGGCTTATGTATATGTTGTAGCTTTTGATCTGCGGATCCCTTTATCTTCAGTGACAGTCGAAGGGGTGGAGGTCAGTGGGGGGTTCATATCTCTGTCCATCTTGGCCTACATCAAGGATAATAGCCTGACCTTTGGTATACCTGGACACACAAGTCAAGACCTGAGGCCAAGGCTGACTTCAACATAGCTGAATGAGAGAGTGTGATCCTTTTAAGACCCACCAGTGTATTCATGAGAGTCCCCGCAAGAACAGAATGATAACTTTTAAACTATTGTGATTTATGATGACCATTGTTTTTCAGTTTTACCTTCTCTTCAAAACCTCCCTGTTAAATTAGGAATGAAATTTAAAATTCCTCCTGTCATTTATTTAAATCATAAAGACCAAACCACTTCTTATCTTAAAAACCTCACATTGCCACCCCTCAACAGAGCATTTCACTCTCAGACGGCAGGTTTACTTGAGTTTCTAAAAGTAGAAAGAAAAGCAGAGCTTTCAGCAGAACCTGTTTTGGTTTAGGAAGCAGACGTGCTGTTTACACCAGGCTTAAATGTTTCTTTTCTTTTTAGAAAACTTACTTTGAGTGACTCTGGACCATCCCTTCAGTAATTTCATTGTATTCAACTAAATTGGGTATGAACACATGTAAGATTGTACTGAAGTGTTGAACGTGAATTAGACCAACCTACATTTTTGTGCCTCATCCTGAGATGGAACTAAAGCCTCATGATGGCACACAATAAAGTCAGATTATCACCTGAGACAATGCAAATTATAACCAAGTCATTTAGATTAACAACTAAGAAATGCACAATACTTTCAAAAATTTGGTTACATCTACTCATTTACAATGAATGGGACAGAGGTCCAAACGTTTGACTTTTCCTATATGTCTTTGCTAAATCCAAAAGTAATAATTCATATGTGAAATTCTCAAACAGTAAGTGGATCAAGCCATGCAAACACACCAACCTGTGCACATACCTCTCTAGTACAGCAATCCATCAGAGTTGAGATACTTACACACAATTTTCAGGAAAAATAAAAACCACTGGATATTTTTTCAAGCTTCTACCAAACCCCATATTGGAATCAAGGCTACTTTAGTCAAATACGTAATTACAGCCATCTGCATTTACAGAAGCAATCAGAATAATTTGTGTTGGAGAATATGGTCCTGTTCTGGAAATGCTCTGCCTTTTTACCTGCAGATGTAGAATGCCCGAGGCGAGGAAAGAAGCAGCAAAAACCTCTTAAAAGAGAGAACAGAGCAACATCAGTGACCACAGACATGACATTGATTAAGTCAGGCACTGTTTGAAAGGGAGGAGGTGTGTGTATGTGTGTGTTGTGGGATTGTAAGAGGGAATGCAAAGAAAGTACTCAGGCTAAAGCATCTTAAATAGCATGCTCTTTGTGAGACATGCTGAGTGACCATGTAGAAAAGTACAAATATTTTTCTTAATTTATTTTTCAGAACAACCTCCATTATGTAAAAATATCCATGAGAAGCGTCACCCTGGCAACCCTAGAAAATAGAGTGTTCAAATTAAATTAAAAGTTGTGAAAGAAAATATGTTATAAATGTCTTGGTGTATCTTAGTTCAGAAAGCACTAATTTTACAATTCATACAAAAAACCCATTAGGTTTTTACTTTTTCGGGTTTTTTTTAGATTGGAAGACTTGTTGAAGATGTATATTCACACCATGAATTTCAAATTAATGGTGATGGTGTCAAAGGAGAGGACAGAGATCACCCAAGTCAGTTAATAAATAATGAGTGTAGCTTGTGGTGCAGAATGCCTTATAGTAAGAAGGTTTGGATTTGGATGCTGATGAATGCCTGAGCTCTAACTATATGCTCCCTAGATGGAAAAACTGTGTAAAAAAAGTAAAAATATGCAAACATTTCTCCATGTGTGGGTTGTAACTGGTCTTTAGGAGTTGTTCAGATTCTCTATTTTTAGCACAACCAAAAGTAAATTAAATTAAATTTGTAATAAGAACCGCTTTGTTGTTATCTACAACTGATTAAATTAAATTAAAATTTACTCCACTTTGTGTTAACGCATTCTTTTACTACCCTACAGGATTCAAAGAACCACCATCACAGGCTGGATTGATGACTAGAGATAACTGCCACCTTTTTCTTGGATTTGAAAACTGGATTTTGAGGACATAATTGGACCATGTTCAAGCAGTCATTTATATTCAGACACAGCTGGATGTGCCCTCGAATGCGACAGAAACATGCTGTGGACACAAGTTAACCTTATTACAATCACGGACAGGAAAGATGACCAACTGCAGCATGCCATAAAACGGAGAAAGTGCAAATTAAAATGTTGCACCTACTTTGACTCAGCTTCATTTTCAGCTCGAATGAAAGGCACTTGAAAACAAGTGGCAAGATTGATCAGATAAAGCCGAGAGATGAGGAAGCAATAAACCCAGTGTGACCGAGGGAGTTGTCATTCGCTGAATTCCAACTAATACAGCACAGCAGAGTAAAGTGCTTTGAAGCAGACATAAGACATAAGCAGAGACGCTGAGACAATACTGAAAGAAGGGATGATAAAAATCAACCATCAAACTGTGTAATCTAATAACTGTATGCATGGGATGGCATTAGGAAGAAAGAGAGCCTGATTAAAGGAAGTAGGCACTAGAAAAAATCTTTGTGAAGCTGCTGTGGCATAACAAAATGACCTTGAGCCGAGGTTTGAGTGAAGCAAATGCTGAGCCAGGAGTATGGGGCAGATGGAGAGGATTATCAGTGAGGTGGAGTGAGAAGGGCAGCCAGTAAAGTAAAGTGCAGAGGAGGAGAGAAAAATAGATAAATTAAAGAGAGGGATGGAAAAAAAAGCTCTTTGATTGATGTCCAGTCAATTAAAGTGATAGTTTAAATCTTTTAAAGTAGGTTTTGGTAGAAAAGTTAAGAGGAATTATTTTCTTTCAGACCAAGTTAAAAGGCCTCTGAGGTGCATACAGATTGCTACTCCCATTATGGAGTGCTTATTAAGATTTATGCACTTGCTTTCACACAGTCAGGAAAATGCTGTGATTGTGTAACACTGGCACAACAGTCAGCCACATCACTTATGCACATGACATTCATCAACAATAACAAAGGAGAACGCCCTAGTTAGAGCTGTGTGTTTTTGGAGGGCTTATGGTTTGATTTTTAGAGCAGCATTTGAAATAGAACTAGAAATCTCCAGAAGGAGTTACAGTATAGGAACCATGAAATGAACAATGCAAGTCGACACCAAATTAGCCATGAGCTTGTAAATCCAGTCAAAATAAACCTAATTTCTTCAAAATAAGATTGTTCAAAGAGCTACCTGCAACAAGTAAGATATTAATTGTTCATAACCAGTCCTCAAAACCCCACTTCAAAGGATCTGAACTATCCCTTTAAAGCCCTGCATTATAATTGAGAGGAAACTAATTTACCTTTGGCCAGCATAAAGAAGAGGTAGCAAGGCACAGAGAGGTGGTTCACTAAATGCCACCTCTGAAGTGTATTTGTATAACATCATGGTGCCTTTTCCTAGGAGGGGGGTAGAGTGACAGCTTGATTTAACCTTCTCATTAGTGCGCCCAGGAAGCAGCCCTGGACCTGCACAGTAGGTGTAATATTGACAGAGTCACCATGACTCTGTGACCCACTAGGGCTGGCCAATCATCTTTAGCTGGTATTTGGAGGCACAGTAAACTATAATTTTCTTGCTGCTGTATGCCCACTGTGATTCCGCTTGCTACTTTTCAAATAAGTCTAATGGCCTGTGAAATTAGTTTTATCACCACACACAATATGGCTACAGAGCAATCCTCTACTATCTAGGGTCCCCAAAGGCAGGCTCTGAAAAACACATTTTCACTCTAAATTACAGACATTAGAAAAAAAAAGTTTCACATTTTCAATTTACTTATTGCATGTTTGTGGAGCACGTGTGGTTTTCAATAAAAGAGAATCATGATTCTAGTTTCATCAGATATTTTTGTCTTGTATGCAATGGTGGGCACAGGTGTCTGCATGACTACACTCATGCTCCTGCAGTCAAACTCAGTCAAGACTTTTCTGGTTTGATTGAACCACAAAGGGACTATGTGATGGATGGGGGATGAGCCACACTTGCTGACCTGCCACTTCAACCTCCCCACCCCCCATCCCCTGTCTGCCTCCATGCCCTGACTCTTTTTTTGTTTGTTTTGTTGTCCTGACCTCTTCCTTTGAGGCCTGCTCTCCCATCTGACATCCACAATCCTGTGTTCATCCCAGCACTCCTGTTCCTCATCCACACCTGCAGCCTGTCAATTCCCTTCTATATACCCACTGAGATGCTTTTCAGCACTATATTAACAGCAGGACCCCTTCTGTATGTCAACTGCATGCATAAACCTGACATTTGTCATCATCTCACATATATTTCAGCTGCTTTTACAACAAACCACAGTCCTTGTTTGCAATTTTTTGTCAGAGCGTAAGGTTGCCATTTGACGTAGAATGGCAATATCACTTAAAACCTGCCAGATATATTGTGCTAAATAAGAGTGAGGGAGCCCTGCAGCTCAGTATTTCACACTGATACATCCTCTCAGACAGCTCACATATATCCATCTGCACAGACAAGGAGGATGTCATCCTGTCCCACCTCAGCAATCTTCCTCCATTTTGACAAAATAACAATTTGTCCGTCAGTGCCAAACTTTTCCTTCTGTGTCAGGCTGAAATTGCTGCATTCATTGTTACAATTTTCCTTCAAAAGGAGCTTTAAGTTATGCAAATTTTAATGAATCAATAGGCAATTACACTGGGAAGCTGCAGTGGTTGGGCGACATTAGTTAATAGGAAAAGTCATTCATAGAATGATCCCGTGGGTGTGACGCAACAGCACAATAAGTTATTAAGGTGGGACATAGTTAAGCTGAAGATAACGTTTTAAAGCCATTACCTTCAAATGAATATAGGAGTGAGGCAGAATTAAAAACTATGGATAAACCATTAAAACCAACACTGAAATTTAAGATACAGCTTCAATTACAGCAGGATCTCACTGGTGAGCTCAGCTGGATGTTCGGGTTCTTTCTGCTTCACATAAAAAAATAAACAACTCACATTTACTGTACATGGTGTGTTTTTCACCTTGATTAAGTTCTACAAAGCAGCTTACAATTTGTTGTTTATTGACAAAATTTCACAGTTTACCTATTTATACAGCTTTTGTCTTTATATATTTGCAATTTATATGTATCACATGTATTTAACTCACATCACGTGTCAATAGATATATTGGAGGCAACAAAGTGAAACAAGCATCTGGCAATGAACAAAATAACCCAATGAGTTTATTAAAATGATAGTTCAGAACTTTTGAAGTGCTGTTCAGTGAAAAGGGTAGGAGCAATAATATATTACCTGATTTTGACAGCTATTTAAAGACCCTCCGTTTAGAGAAATGGCGTTCTTGTGTAACTCTGGTATTTTCAGCTGTTTGAATGTGCAAATCTATTTTAGCTTAATTAAATGTGTCTACATGAGATATATTAATTGAAATGCAACAATACAACTTTCAGAAAAACGAATGCGATGTGTTGGAATAACTTGCACGCGAGATATTTGCACAATATTCACTGACTGTTGATATGGTTGAAAGAAATTCCTAGTTTTTCCGAAATGTTTCGTGTTGTAAGTGTATTAAAACCAGCGAAAACAAAGCCATGATTGATGACCTTGACCTTAGCTGGGAGAGGCAGGACATCAAACCCGTGATAAATATTTGAATCCATCCATCCACCCTACTGACCTCCAACGTCAAGTTGATATATTTTTCTGATTAAGTTGGGCAAGAACTTTTAATTAACCATTTCTTTTTGAGTAAGGACAAAGTTAACTAATAATGTCATGTTATTACAACAACAATGGTAATAGTTTTTCAAACTGACAGAATAATATATTGAAATAACAAACAGGCAACGACCAGTTTTACAGTGCATGAAATCTTATATTCTGAAAGGTCACCCTGAACTGTAAGAAGGATGGTTTGTGTTACTGTTTTATCAGAAACAGGTTGAGGTGTCGTACCAGTTCCAATAAACAGGCAATGCCTTACAGGATCTTATCTTATCTCTATCTCCTCAACTGTCGCAGTAACTGACAATTTCCACCACTCTTTGCTTCCTAGTCAGCTGCAAAATTACAGATTTCAGTTTAGCTTAGAGTCAAAAGGGGAAGTGGATCTCTGGAGAGATGAAAGATGGGGAAAGAGTGAAGGAAAAGAACGGCAGGGAAGATTGATGGATAGGACGAGCCCAGGACCTGTAAAAATATCAGACCTTCATTACCTGAAATAGAATGATTATCTGCATTACAGCAGGAAGAGATGAGCCTTGAACATGGGGCATCCCGTGGGGATTTTTCAATAATGCTGAGACATTGTGACACACAGATGGCCGGACCTCATCAGAGTTGTAATGAAGAGAACGGCTTACTCATCTCCTGGAGGATAGATTAACAGGGTAAACAACACCTTTGCTGCTCTATTTCCATGCAGGAGATTGACAGGAGAGGAGGCAAAGTGAGGAAGTGAAAGACATTCTGCCCAACTTTTGAAAATCTCAGGAGTGTGACAGTAAATTTAAAGCAGATCCCTGTTCACAACACATCATTAGGCACAAATATGTCACACATAAAAACTTAAATTTGATGTGAACTCAGACAGGGCTGTGTGTTCAGAATTTGCTTCTTATTGAAAGTGCAAGTTCTTAGTAGAGCTAGGGGTGCAGAGAGGTTAACCTAAGATCTATACACTGAATAAATGCTTAGACTGGCACAACTGTGAGTCCTCAAGTGAAGGACTTAAAGAGACAGGGGTGGAGCTTGTGTTACTCAGTTCTTACCTTCAAACTTCAGGAGCAAGAACAGATCAAACATGGGGTCAGAGGATTAAAGAAACCTGCTGGGAACAGCACATATAAACTGTGTCCTGTAAGTGCAAGTTTTATTTAGCCAAACTTTTCTTCCCACATACACATAAAGTGTCATGACCTTATAAATATAATAAGTGTAACTACCAGAAGTCGCCCATTAGGTTGTTCTGTGTGTAGTTGACACTAATGTGCTGTTACAGCTGAATTAGCACACAAAGGATTGGTTTAAGCAAAGACGTTGAGTCGCTCAAAGTCACCCAATCATAAAAACTAAAAAAATAAATACATTCTTTTTTGGGGGGGAATTGAATTAGTAGAGGTACTAGAAATATTCATGTCTCGCGCAGTTGCTATGAATGCTTTAATTGGTTATAGAGGCATGTTTCCAGTGAGGCTTCTGTTGATTTGGCTTACTCCAGTACTTTACTATCCACACCACCTGTCCAATGATATTAGTAAGCTGTGCAGATAAAAGCGGCTATACACACAACCACTTCCTGCGCTTTTCATGACAAGCAGCGTTCGCAAACAAGCAAAACAAACACACAAACATAAGCGATATGGATCATATACTAGTATGTTAACAAGGGTGAAAGTGGGATCGAGCACATTTCTTACATGTTTCATTGCTATAGCAACAGCCTTTGTACTTGTGGATGCAAGTGGGTGGCAGTAGAAAAAAAAGAGCAAGAGTTAAGAGAGAGAGGAGTGATGGCGAGAGGGAGACTTTGGCTTGATCCTTTTTTCTCTTGGCGAGGTTCTACCAATGCAGCTCTCTGCCAACTTAAGACCCTGGGGCTTTAAACAGCCAAGGTCACTGAAGAGGAAAAATGAACAACTGCTAGACGTGTTTCTGCATACTTCTTATCCAAGGAAAAGTGTAAAGAGGAGTTCTGGCTTCAGACGGGCAGTTCACAGCACGAGTATGATTGTCCTCAACAAAGTCAGCAGAAGGATCACGGAGACTCCTAAATACCCCCGAGGAGCATGGATAAAAAAAAAAATGCAAACAAAAACAACTTCTATGGTTTCCTTTTTGAATTTCACGATTACAGTATCTTTCAAGATTTTTAATTCTGTCTATATACAGCAATTTGCCAATACGTTACAACTAAAAACAGGTAAAGTGTCGAGAACTTTGCATGTTATTGTAACACAATACTCTTCTTGAAAAACTCAGCCTCCAGCTGGATGTTACATTGGCCACTGTTAAATGAAGACCAACCACTCCAAAACATAGGAACATCACTCCTCCACAGTAGCAGAAAAGCATTAAGCACAAAAACAGTTGTAAAATGTCTCAAGGAGCATGAAAAACAATTTAGAGGTGCTCTATGAACTTCCAAACAGCCCAAATCACAATCTGATGGGGGTCTTACAACAGCAGTAAGAAGCAAGCCTTATCAATCATGACCCATGACATACAGGACCCAGAAGGATATATACGAAGCTTGTAGCGATGCCACCACCCATCAGCCTAAAAACAAACCAGTACTTCAGCTAATAACTACATGCCAAATCCACTGATAGATTGAAAGAGTCAAACATGAAGTATTAAAGAGTGTAGCTTTCAGTGGAGTGAGGAACCTGAACGAGCCCTCGGCCGAATCCACATCGGCTCTGAGAGAAAGTTGCTTTGCTTGTGTGGTGAAATCTGTGGTGTTTGTGCTACTCTACAGGCTGGATTACTTCCTTCCTTGTAGTGTGGAAACTATCCAGGACTAAAGTTCTTTACCTTGATTTTGCTATTATTGTCTGCAGCATTGGAACCACTGCCATCCACTACTGGAGGCTGTTGACTCACTGACAACTCCATGGTACCATGATTACTCTACATGTGTTGTAAATATGGCTTGAAATTATTAAGAAGCGAATACTGATGCTGCATCAAAGTGTTTTCCTCTGGTTTAGCTGAGTATGGAGTATCTGTGGTAAATCTCAGAGCAAATTTTGAATTTCTTTTGGGTTTTTGTAATATTAAAATCAAACTATTTTAACAATCAGCATCCCTGTTGTTTAGTCAGTTACCTTCCTCAGCATAAATTATTTTCTTTTATTCAGTGCTAAATTGTGCTTTACTCCATTATTCATAACATGTATCAGTTATTTTGTCTAGTCAGCTTTATTGCCTGTAGTATTTTTAATTTAATGTTGATGCACTATTCTAAGGTTTCTTTTTGGAATAAAGTTTTTTTTTATCTTCAGTTGTCTGCCTTCAGCCTCTTCAGTTCTACATTTGGGTCCTGTTTTATCACAGACTGACACAGCATTGTTTTAGGACTAACAAACGTCAGCATAATGTCACAGGTTTAAGCAGTGCAGTTTTCATTGGTCTGTGAAGGACAACCTTGAGTCATGATGTCTGTTTATGTTCACAAAGAGAGTCTTTAGGATTCCCCAAAACTGGCAAAGTGCATATCAAATTAGCTAAGGTTATTAAGTCTCCCCTTATTTCACTGAGACACAATTTTGCAGTGAACCCTTTACATAAAACTCCCCATCCTTCCACTTCAAACATGCATCGAGCACACACACTCAGTTACTATCTTTACAGTCCCTTCAAAGACTTGCGAGAAGTCTCAAAAGGCTTTAGATTGCATAAAGCAGGCTGGCTACGGCTGCTGAAATCAGTGATGGCTGCTATTTTTAGGATATGTGAAATGTATCTGTAACACCACATCCACTCACTTTCTCACACACACACACACTACAGGGAAGAGGCATGAGGAAATGAGCAGATTGAAATAAATGCAGGAAGCAGATTTTCTGGCAGATGTGTATTTAAAGTAGTGTTTTAGATTTTGTTTGCACTCCAATAATTGAAGTCAGCTGGTTGATGAAGATTCAGAGGAAAAGCTTCAAGCTGTGATGTGAAATGAGCAACGATGCTCTGAAATTTGGGTGGTTAAGTACCATTTTATGTAACCCAGAAAGCAAATACACAAAGCCATTCTGCACTTACATCTGATTTCACACATTGTGTCTTTTCGACAGTGAATGAGAGTATTTGTTTATTTATTCATTTAAACTCCTAATCTAAAAACCATTTAAGCTTGGAAACAAACTGGAAACAAAACAAAATTAGAAAACAAAATGGAAATGGCATTTTTTTAAGTTCAATGCTAAAAACCTAAAATAGACCTTTAAAACAATAGAAAAAGTTGTTACTTTTGATTGAGGAAAGGTTAAATTTTGCCTGTATAAAGTGTTTTCCATCCATTGGTTCATGCATTCAGCAGCTCTGTCAGCGTGTCACATTCATGCCCTTTCTATTCATTATTTTATTACTATTACTATTTATAATCTGTTACACATCCAAAACAGAAAAAAAAATCCTATACCCTGATGAGAAAATGACTGAAATAACTTTTGAAATAAATTCAGACAGGAGAAGAGGAGTCGATAAAGTTGTGTGACGGCAGATGAAGTGAGATGAAGTTGATATGGAACGAGCGTGACACCAACCAGGGGAAATCAACCGAGGGCAGAGAGCATGGAAAAACACAGGAGATGGAGTCGAGGCCAACAGGCAGAAAATCCTCTCATTAATAAAATCTGCTGATGAAATTAGAACATCTAATAGGTCTCTCTCACACACACACCCACACACACATATCAAACTTCTGCCCTTATCTTCTCCACTGAACATTCATGTAGCGACGAGTTAAAATCCTATCAGTTTTCAAACCTCAAATAAGACATTTACTCAAATACATATCGAGTTTCCATTACGTCTAACACAAAATTACGAGCACAACAAAATGATAAGCTTACTTTATTTTTAATCAGACATTTAGTTTATTCAAAATGTCCACAGAAAAGCTCGTACCACACAGAAACACAAGGTAACACTTTCAACACAGTAGAAAAATACCTTTTGAAACAAAAAATAGCACCTTTTCTTTGGCAAGTAAACATGCATTCATGATAAAAGTAACAACTTTCCCCAAAATAATAAAACTTTATGTACAAAGAATATTGTGCTTGATTCTTCATTTTTAATACTGTCGATAAGAATTGATGAATCAGTGTTAGTTTTGCGTGGAGAAGAGAAAGGACTGTATTGAGAATGGATGGTTCTGGTGTAAAGATTATCTTTACATGTTCAACAGTATCCTGGTTGTTTGGTAAACATGATTCTGGTTTTAGAAATCTAGATATGCAGCTAAGAGAAGTCTGTTAAAAAAGTATGTTTTTGTGGCTTTTAAATCCCAGATTTAGGTTCCTGGATACCCTCTTTGGAAAAATAATTAAAGTGATTCAGATGGAGAAATAAAACCCATTATTTTAAGTGCTTTAATCTGTACACATACTTATAGTACTATATAATTACTAATCTGGATTCTAAATGACCTGCAGAAATAAAAATACTCAGTTCTCAAATTCCATGTAAACATAATTTCTGGAATAAGATCGAGACATGGATACTACCGTGCAAGTTAACACACTTAGGCAACAGCAGAAAACTTGCAGTCAGAGGACTTGAGTTTCATGGACATACAACTGTTTTACTGATTTAACTATTAAAACTATAAAAAAAATAAGGATGCCAAACAGACACAGGAGTTGCGTACAACTTCCTTGTTTGTGCATCTAGCCAAGATTTAGGATTTGAAGATGTTTTGAATTTATATATTAGAAATACCTGCAGCAGTCCAAAAAAAAAAAAAGATTTGAAAGGTAAACATTGTGAATGTAAAAAAGATAAGGTTAGTTGAGCCGTTTGCCCTTTCTCTAGCGATCCTGTCTGTGGGATTTATGAACTAAACTGAAAACAATACAGAGTTGATACTGCGGCAAAAACCAAAATCTGAAAAACAAGAAATCTTTTTTTTTTCCTGAAATGTGAACATTTGGTTTTCTCACTACAGCACTCTAGAGTACTGTAACCCTATGAGAAATGTTTCTATTTTTTGGAAAAACCTAGAAGTGTGGTTGTGATATGGCATTCCAATGCAAAGTAAAGCTTGGATGGGTTTAAAGAAAAAATAAATAAACAAAAATAAACAAAACTACTGACATCAGAAAACATTATGATCTATAAAAACAGTCCTTTAGCATGGGAGGCGTTATCCACAATCATCGTGCCGTCATTAAGGGTCGAGGATCTGCAAAAGAGGCAATTTATCTGTTTGGATTTGCACAATAATTGACCTAAAGAAGTTTGTGTTTCTTTTCCTACCTTCAGCCTCCCTGAGGCAGAGCTTTTCACAGTCCTCCTGCTGAAGGAAGCGATTGTCGTTTCCTTTACAGCCGCCGTAAACGAAAGGCTTGCAGGCTCCCGAGTGACTGTTAAAGTACCAGCGCAGGGTGTACTTTTGACAGTCGCCCTCATCCATGGGCAGCAGACATATGTTTATTGGACCTAAATTAAAGATACATGTGTGAAAAGGCTGAATGCATGAAAGACAAAAAAGAGCCGAGGCAGAACGATTAAAGGGAGGAAGGGAGTCAGTTCAAACATGCAAAGTCAATGCAATCATCAAACCAGCCTGTTTTTTTCCCCCTAATACCATTTTATACAAGAGAAGGCAGAATAACAATGAATGTTTCCTCAAAATAGAAAAAAACTAAACATTTAGTGGCTTACCTTCCTCTTTGACTCTTCTCTTGGGCCTGGCTGATCCGGACTTGTCTGCAGTCAGAGGTGTAACTTTGTCTGTTTTCTCACCATCAACTGTTGCTTTTGTCTGAACGTCAGAGCTTGTAGATTTATCTGCCCCAACTTTGGCTTTCTTCTCAGAGCCCGTTTTGGAATCCTTGCCTGCTGATGGACACAGAAACACAACCAAGCAGTCACACAGCAAATAACAACAACTGAGCTGTAAGACATAGGAGGAAAAGATTAATGTAACGAGAGATTAAGACTGACAGCTCAGATTTGACACATAGCAAATTTTAAGTCACTGAACATTTTCAGGTTGAGAGCAAATGCAAGTTTTCAAGACAATGTTTAAAAGTTTCAACCCTAACATTCCTAAAAACAACTTAAGCTATGAATCACAAAGCACCATCA
The DNA here is from genome assembly GCF_001649575.2 of Kryptolebias marmoratus. Lineage (NCBI taxonomy): Eukaryota > Metazoa > Chordata > Actinopteri > Cyprinodontiformes > Rivulidae > Kryptolebias > Kryptolebias marmoratus. The sequence goes on along the minus strand of NC_051433.1, from coordinate 14,557,492 downwards.
GACTCGCTGGCTCCCTGTGTGGAGAAGTAGAGCATGTCATTCACGGGGTCATCCAGGGCCTCGATGGAGTAGATGTGTTCGTAGTCCGGGTCGTTGGTGTTCACCACCACCCGCAGCTCACGGCCTGAAACAAATGTTGCATCACACTGATCAAAATTCTTCATCCGACTCTGAAACTCTCCAACCTTCACACAGAATGAAGGGCTTCAACAACCTCTAGTGCCAACAGAGAGCTCCATCCCTTTCAAGTTCACAACTTTTATATGTTTTGGACTCTTGACATAATTCAATTCAATTCCCCACCCCTCACACACACACACACACACACATACACACACAGTTCTCACTATGACCAAGCAAGTTTAGAAGTGGTTTAAATTTTATCAATAAAAGTTTAAAATAAAACTTAGATGTTATTCAATCAATAATTCTTGAGATTTTGATACTCTCAAAATGCAGCCCATCTGCGAGGGTTCATATCAAGGTAAAAGCACCAGTATATATTTAAGAAATAGTCCTAAAAGTCATGCAGTCTTTAAAGTACCTCCACAATCTCAGGGAATCTTTGCACAGTTTGATCTGAAAGCATTGAATGAAGAAGATCCAGACTCTTTTTCGACTTTCAGAACAGGTATTAGTGAAACACCCCAACAATCACACATTTAAGTGACAGTGACATTATGAATACTGCAAAGAAAACACAATGTGACTGTGTTTGACCTTTGCCATGTTAATGAGATCACTCTCACAAAGCTTTCATCAAGGTTACCCGACAAATAAGTAATAAATAGTTGGCCTGATGCTTTGTAAATTAGACCTAATTTCAGGCTCCTTATAGTATAATAAACTGTTTTAAAAATATCGACAAACCTGAAAGGGTCAGAAAATTTTCTGCTGGCCATGTAAACTAATGCACAAAAAGCCTCGAAATACAGAAAGCCTTTACCCTCCAGCTGTATTTGTCTTCAGATAAAAAGACAAATACATTTTATGTCAGTAGGTCATAAATGGAGTCCTCTGTTTTCTTGTTGAGAAAACCACCCAATGCTCAGAGATCTCCAAGTCTAGCACTACCGGTTTAATCTGTTGGTTAAAGACGAGATCACAGAGCGTTGGAACAAACACTCACCCTTCAGAACCAGTTGTTGGTCTGTTGTAGGCCGAGCCCTGAATGCGGGCTGGGACTTAGTGTCTGGGTCTGAACCTGAGAGAGCCGCACAGGAAGGGACAAACGTGGTTCCAAAAGAGCAAAGAGAAGATTCAGAAAGCGAGAAAGGACCAGGTAAGTGTTAAACAGAAGGTAAGAATCAGGAGAGCAAAATAATATTTTAAAAAAAAGAGGACAGAACAATCTGCAGTCTGAAAGTTTGTGAAACTTTTAGAATATTCTTGATTTCTACAAAAAATATAACCTAAAACATCCTCATATTTTCACTGTGGCCCAAGAAATACATTAAAAAAATTATATAGAGAGGATAAAGTGCGTGAATGTCTTGGATAATTTGTGGATTTGAAGGTAAAATTATAGCAAGATTTTTTTTTTTTCAATCAGTAGGATTTAAACAGATGTGGCTAGGTATTATTTGATGAACAAGAATCTTCATTCAAACACGAACAGAGCAGATTTAAAAAACAAAAAGTTATTGATCGTAATCAATTTTGCAATCCATTTTTTAAATTTTTTTTTCCTTTAATCTTTCTGTGAAAAATTCGTAGTTTTAGTCATGATTATCCATAAATATAAAACAATTCTAAATGCTTCACAAACTTTTACGCATCACTGTATAATATTTAGACACAAGTCAACAACAACCCCAAAGCACCACAAAAATCATTCCACCAATTTGACACAAACCCCCAGTGAAAAGGATTCACCGAACTTGAACAAGACTGATGGTCGTGGAACAGTCTTGCCAAAAAAAAGACCTATAGGGTTAAATCCTTTGAAGACTAAAGTCAGCGTTTTGTGGACTTTGTGTCATTACAGTCAAACATGAAAAAAAGGCTGAAGACTAAACATCATTACTGAGTTTGTAATTAAACAAAACATGGGACTATTTCTTGAATGATGTTGCATGAATTAAACATGAATGAAAATTTGCTTTGGCTACTTTTTCCTGTGATTTTGCATATTTATTAGCAGCGTGCTTCAGCATCACTAATCCAGTGCTGCTGAAGCTGTCCCTTCACCACACAAATCTGCATTGATTAACAGCTAGGGCAGCAAACAGTTCAAACTCTTGGGAAGTAGGACCGTTTTGAATGATTTTGCCATTAAATATTTAGTAGTTTTTTTTTTTTTACTTTAATATGATGCTTTCATTGAAAAGAAGAGGGTAACATTTGGTTTAAAAAAAACCAAAATGAACAAATGTATGTACAATTATTTAAACTATATCTAAAGAGCAACTTGGGCAAACAATGACTTTTTTGGTTTGCATCATTTCAAAATTATTGCTCAAATGATGTAAACGTGGGGAAAAAATGCACTTAAGCGTTCACAAATGCGAATTGCTGCAGATTCCAAAGGTGGCCATAGCATCATAGGTGGTGAAAGAATGATGCTGTGACTCATCCTAAATCACAGCCCTTCTGTCTACTTTTCCCCCCAATCCTGCTACAGTTGGATGGCTCACTCACCTCCACACGCTGAGGATCAGACAAATGGACCGAAGAGAGTCAGAAAGACAGGGAACAATAAAGGTTAGATTCATGGCATTGCTGTAAGTGTCTACAGCTTCTGTAAAAAAAAAAAAAATATATATATATATATATATATATATATATAACTCCATCAAGTTCAGTTGATACTATGACTCATGCATTGTGATCAAAATGTGAAGTTCAACTTGTGGCCAGCATGGTAATAAATTAGCGATGAATGCTGTGAAAGACTCACCACAATGCTGATTCATCTCTGAGCGAACATACTCTCTGATCTCATCCTCCTGAATTTAAAACACACGGGGGCAAAAAAAAAAAAAAAATGTTACCAACTGCCCCAGTAATGACTCTGAGGATGTGTGTGTGTGCCATTTGGTGTCTTCAAACTGGGCTCAGTGGTAATTTTCCTGCACTGACCGTCATGCCAGCCTCTCCTTTGTCTCCCTTGGCTCCATCTGGCCCGATCTCTCCCTGCAAGATGAACAGGTATTAGGAAACGTACAACCTACAGAGTTACTTCCAGTGAGATAATTAAATAGAGTGAGATGAGATGCATAGTGTGAACAAATTTAACAGCCAAAGTGGAAGGTTAAATAAGCAGAAAGGACTGAATTAAGCAAAAATACCAAAATGAAGCTTGACTTGCACACTGAAATATGAACTTCAGTTGTTTTTGGAGAGATAACTGGATTTTTCTGACTTTCACAAGTAATGCCCTGGGAATGAGGGTTGCAAAGAAAACAAGAAACGGCCGACGAACAGGTACAAAACTGACCGGTTCTCCTCGCTCCCCTGGGATTCCTGGGATACCTCGAGGACCGACCATGGCGGGACCAATTGGACCTCTCTCCCCCTGAAACATAAGCAAAATAACATTACGAAACTCACCGAACATAATAGCATAAAGGCTGACAGGTAAGGAGAAAAACATTGATTATCTGAGTACAAATGAACCTGACAGTGGGTTGAAAAAAATAGGGCAGCAAGTGAATATTTTATCTTTAAGGTTGATTTTCTGAAGGAGAGAAAATAGGCCAGTGTAAGCTTTTGAGGGACATCAATAAGAGTGAAATTTTGATGGATAGTCGCCTTTCTAAAGCTCCAACTTCTGTGGGTTGTTTCTTTTCTGCAGCAGTCAGGATCTGACAAATCCAGCCCAAGAAAAGCTGGTAAACGTGCAACAGTACCATGTTTTGGCCAAGGCTTCTTAATGTACGTGGCAGATGAAGGCTGGCATATGTTGTTAATGCTGTATCTCAGAACTCACAGAGAATTGCAATTAGATGCTTATTGTGCAGCATAGCTTGTAGACAAGTCAGGGTCCCCAGTCGCCTCATTTCTGTGTATTAGTAACATTCTTTGGTCGTAAAAGAATTTATTTGCTGCCTGTTTTTGTGAATGTGCTTTCATATAAAGAAGGTTTAGCTGGCAGTGGTGGGCCATTTAATTAACTCTGTTTATGGGTTCGTCACTAACCTTTGAACTACATGTATTTCCTCATTCGCTCTTTGATCAAATAATGTATCTGTATCAATTTAATAAAAGGTAATCAATCATGTGTAAGACAAACAATCTGATTGTAAGCAATTATACAGTCTCCAGACTAATTCATTAAATGGCCCTAACTCAGTCAATATCTGTGTTTTTGTGAATCTGTTACCAAAAAGATCTCATTAACCACTGGATGGAATTTGACAAAACTTTTAGTAAGTTATTTTTGGAAGCATTTCTACAACTGATTATCACTGGGAGTCAATCTAATTCTAATGTCCGGCACAGATAATCAACATTTGTCAACACAAGAATGGCTATTGGTCAGTTTTCAGATGCTGAGCTAAACTTTGGTGGGGTTGTAGCTCAGAGTCCTCCTCATCACATACTCAAAGCATTAACAGATCACACAAGATCTTGATTTAAAACTTTGGAAGGCTAAGCTGCAGATGATATGCATGCCTTCAAAGAATGCTAGTTATATTATTAAAAAGATTAAAACTCTAATTTAAATACCGGTAGCCATCAGTGTTTCATGCAATAGTAAAAAGATGCTCACAATGAGAAGAGACTCAATCAAAACCAAAAAGAGCTCCATGTGACTGCTGAAGGCAACAAATCCCATATCATCTGGGTGAGGAGGAGCACAACAAGAAAGAAGAACATACACCAGCTGTTCAAATTGCAAAGGTATTAATTCAAAAGGCTAACACTGGTTTGAAATACATTTTTTCATCTCCAGGTAACAAGGCTCACTTTTCTTTATTTCCTGCCTGTGAAGCGTTATTCATCAAGTATAAAATGAATTATGAGCAAATATTTTGCTTGTTTTTGTGCAAACTGTTTAATTATGCTGTGCACTTCTCTTTTTCATAATATTCTCTATCAGCCTTCTTCTTAAACTATCAATATGATTTTAGATTTGCAGGTTTAAGCAACATCTTTTGCAATCTTCTCAGCAGATCTCAAAGTCACACAAAAGATAACTGGAAAATAATGCTAAATCATGGCTGTCTCAGTCTTAAAACAGGAGCATCCACTGAAGAGACTTAATGCAGCCCAACACCCTGTCACCAGATTTCTTTATTTACTTGATGTTGAAGCAGAAAAGCCAGCACCATGCAGGCACCTTCAAACTGTCAATCATCATGAAGCAATACAAAGCAATATATAAAAAAATAACAATGGGAGACAGGTGAAAAAGAACAACAAAGTCAAGAGAAATACTAATAAAAAATACTATTTTTATATCAGTTTAAACACTATACTTCTAATGTCAAAACCGTCAAAAGTTCTGTCACCACTTCACTCGGACACTTGGCTGTTGCCATTTTGTGCCAGCTCTGACTTAATGGGTACATTTATCTACTTTTCTTCTGCTGCACAATCATTTATTTTGATAGATCACCAACATATCTGTGCCCAGTCAAACCCAATACTTTTAATAATGTAACAAGAGATCCTTGAAATGTTAACTTTTCTCATCTTCGCCATAGAAACACCTTACTCCTATAAATAAATAATGAGACTGAAGAATTCATAAAAATTAAATAAGGAGCGTCACCTTCTGTCCCTGGAGCCCCTCTGGGCCTTTAACCCCAGCTGGACCTTGTGGGCCACCCAAGCCGGGAGGCCCATCCATCCCTCTGGGACCTGGAGGACCAGGCACACCGGGTGGTCCCTGTTTGAGGCACAGACATGGTTAACTGCGAAGTTCACATTTCAGGGTTTTAAGGATGAGTGATGCTGCAGTGATGATACATGAATATGGAGATCAGGCACAGCGTGTGATTTCATTAGACTGAACTTTGTTTAGATTTGCATGTATGGCAGTGTGCTGCTGCTGCAGAGGTTGAAGTTAGAGACTCACCCTTTCACCTTTCTCTCCTTGAGTTCCTTTAGATCCAGAGACCCCGTCAAAACCACGGTCACCCTAAATCCATAAAGAACATTAGTTAGTTTGCACATTTAGGCTAATTTCCTACAAAAAATGTTTTGCACAATACCTTAGGACCAATTAATCCCTCTTTTCCTGGGATTCCAGGAGCTCCTGGGGGCCCTACATCACCCTGAAAGGGACCCAAATAGCACATTTAACTACAGCAAATCAATTTAATACACCTCTGGATTCTTATTTGTCTGTAGCTATTACTCATACCTGTTCACCTTTCCTGCCTGGTAGGCCCGATCGTCCATGAATACCAGCATCCCCCTGAACATGTAAACAAACATCCATTTAGGTTTGGAATACAAACTACCTCATATCATTATCAGTCTCCATGTCCTACTAGCTGCTTGTAAAACGTTACAAACTGACTCGTATTTACAACATTTGTCTTCTCTTTGCTCTGTCTTACTGGCTCACCTTCTCTCCTTTAGGTCCGCTGGCTCCACAAACTCCCTTTGGTCCACGGTCACCCTGGAAACACAAAAGCTCATCACTGACAGACGTATAAAAAGACTAAGTGGACAAAAAGAAAAAAAAAAAAAAAAGAAACGCGCCAAAGCAGCCAAGCAAAGAGCTCATCCATGCAGACTGTTCTTTTACCTACCACTCAGAAAGCACTTACACCCACCATGAGCATAAAACAACTTGTGCAGCAAGTTTCCATTAACAGTGGGTAAGACACAGAACTGAAAGCATGAAAAAATATGATGGGGAAAAAACAGCTGCAGAGCTCAGAGAGAGACAATGAGGTTCAGCTTGAATCTCCACATGGTACAGATGTCACGTTTTATTTTTTACAGGAGTATTTCTTTCACAACTACATAGTAAATATGGGTGCTGTAAATAATTGATTATCTGTGATTAACCCAAATACAGTTATAGCAAGAAGAGCTGTGCCTAGAACTGCACATTTCTGGACTGAGATGTCTGATGTTGTTCCTGGGATCTGTTGTAGCCACTGCTCCAGTTTGGGGGTGACTGCCCCTAGGGCCCCGATGACCACAGGCACCACTGTGGTCTTTACCTTCCAGGCCTTTTCCA
>NC_051433.1:14505043-14549679 GCF_001649575.2 Kryptolebias marmoratus | reverse complement strand
ATATATATATATATATATATATACATATATAAATATAAACCCCCCCTTTCATCCTCAAACTTACTGTGAAATAATCTAACATGAAATTGACCTAGAAGACTTAGAGTACAGATGGGCTTTGTTCTTGCCATAGAGGCACTCAACATGAAATGAAAATATTGGCTGTTCATCACAAGCAGCTGAAGAGAATTATCTTCTGCAAAATTATTCTTTTTTTAGATGCTTCCTAATAGGATTCATAATTGTCTTACTGCAAGCTGAACCCGAAAGCTGTTGTTTTGCTTTTAAACTTTTTTTTGGATTTATCATGTCCCGGATGACTGAGAGTCGACACCAGCATATGTCATTCCCTATTACTTTCCCTCAGCTCCCCTTGTCACTCAGTGGCTGCACACCATTTGTGACAAAACGGCTAGCCAGGTGGGCCGAGTTTGTGCTCCATTTAAAATGTCGGGATAAGATAAATGCCTCGCTCCGATTCAGTGAGTAAACCAGCTTATGGCCACTTTGACTACGTGGCTGATGTAAATAAAACAAAGTCGTATCAATGCCATAGTCTAAATATAATGACTAAAATCAGTAAATCAGCCGAATATGATAAATTGCCAGCTTTGTGTTAAACAATAGATGTTGTTTGGTATTTTTATGTTTCTTTTACACATTTAAGTTGTTAAATGTTAATGACATAAAAACTTGATGGTCCATCCCTTTTTTAAGGTGACACCTCCCACTGATGGTAAATACTTTACTCTTTATTTGAGAGGAGTCTCCTCTCTTCCCCACTTGTCATCCTTTTGACCTGGGTCACAGCCCGGCTGACTCAAAAGGAACGCTCCCACTTCTCCTTGCTCCGGCTCATCACACATTTGCTCCTCACCTGTTAATTAGCTCACCTGTCGTTTCCAGCATATACAGTAAAGAGTACTTGGTTTCTTTCATTCTTTGCCAGATTCTTCTGTTGTCATCCCCAGTGCTCTTGGTTGTGTAGCTTTGTGCCGCTTTGTTCATGCCTCGAGCTCCGTGTATACATCTACCCTGATTTTCCTGTTAGTTTGTATTGCTGCCTTGTCAGCTTTTTATTTTAATTAGGGTTTTTGTTTACACCAAGTTCTCTAACTCTACCTGCATCTTGGGTCCTCTCCACACTACATTATGACAGGTGCAGGTTTTATATTGAACAGGAACCGGCTTGTTTTTGATTCCTTCAGTCTTTATGTTCTGCTAAGCTAACCTACTATCATCACTTTTTATTCAGTTGTAAACACTGTTGTAAAAAATGGGAATATCCTTTTTCTTTAAATCCTAAGAGCTAGAATGCCTTTGATGGCTGGGGTGCTTTCTTTCGGCACAACACAGGTAGACCCTCAAAGAGAGTCCATTGGAATATTATGATAACTTTTGAAGGAACAATTTGATATGTAGCCTACCTGAGAAAATTATTGATGGCAATTATGACTCTTTTCTGGGATTCAGATTATTTGGCTCAGCTCATCAGAAAGCACAGCTTCTTTTGGCTTTCAAACAGCTCCTCATTCAGTACTACTAGTGAGGAGCAGTTCGGCAGCTGAAAGAATCGGCTCAAAGTCTTTCGGGAACTGGCTCACAGCCAGCTATTTAGAAGCCATAATGCCCATCACAAGAGAAAATGGTAAGGCATTTTTATTTTTATCCTGGGAAGGGTCTTAAAAGGTTGTGAGCTCTATACTATTTGTCCTATTGACTATCACACATCCTGCTATGAGCATTTGCCCAAACCTATTTATCAAATCAAAGATTTGTGAACTGTAAAGTGTGTAAACAATAAACTGTTACATTTACATGCCAAAAACTATCAGACACAAATAAATGATGTTTTATACCAGCCATCAGCTGTACTGGTTTCTAAAAATTTGCACCAGTTATTGCAAAACTTTATCAGTCAACCTCTAATCTGATGGTTACCATCTCAGTTCCTAACTTCTGGTCTCAGGGTTGCAGGTGACCAGTCAAAAGATTACTGCATAGTGAGAAATGATTAGTAATTCCTGGAGTTAAAAGACTAGATTGAGTGCTGATTGTGCATCTCCAAATTGTTATTTGGAGGTCCAAGCCTTAACATCAACATCCACTTTGATCTTGGCATTTTTAGTGACTGACACAGACATTTAAATTAATAAATGAAGTGAAACAATACAGGAAATGAGTCTAAGCACAGGATTTACATTATACATTCTGTATGTTTTTCTGTAAAACAATTAGTACTAATCCTCTGCAGTAGCTACAATTTTATGCTATTAGCGAGCTGTGACTGTAATCGCCAACTCATCAAAAATTCTGCAAGGTTGAAATTTTTTTCACTGAACAAACGAGCACGAAAATACCTTGATTCCTCTCAGTCCTATGATGCCATCTTCACCCTTCTCCCCTTTACGGCCTGAAAGTCCATCTTTTCCCGGTAAACCCTGACAGCAGAGCAGACAAAATGTCTCCTCACATCCACAAAACAGAAAATAAATCTTATATAGCACATGTGAAGGATGTTTATGTAAACGAAGCAAAATCACACCGATTCACCAGGTACACCAGGTATGCCTGATTCTCCCTACAGAGAAAAAAAACAGCAACAGAATAATTACAGCAGGAACATTACTGCCTACCTGACCACAGACTGCTATGGCGTTAACAGTGACACCACTTTTATCACAACAATCATCTATATAGACTTGCCTTCTGTCCACCAGGACCACGGGCCCCTTGGAATCCAGTGGATCCTCGTTCTCCAGGTTCTCCCCTCTGACCCTGACAACAAACACAGACATATGCAGTTAATGTGGATACTGATAACTAATATCTTAATACTTAGGTACCAGAATATTAAATTTAGAGTTACACAATGGATTGATATGCCTTAAAAACAATAAATACAGGGTCCTGAACAATCAAAATATTTAAATTATTACTGATTTACAGCATATAAAGAGTCACTTGGATTGAATGTGGTAAAAAAAAGAAACTACCACTGACACAATCAGTGAACCAGACCCTCCATCTCTAAACCAGTTACAATCGATTTATCTTCAGTTAAATTTACCTGCTCTCCTGGTGGACCCTCTTGACCTTTAACCCCTTTTTCTCCTTGTGTACCCTTGGGCCCTCTGTCCCCCTTTGTGAAACGACAGTAAGATCCAACAGAAGTAAAAACATGCTATCAGAAGCAAACGTTTTGGTACAATAAAAAGTGTGGTGCATTCACTGACTGTTTCTCCTTTGTTGCCCTTTTCTCCAGCAGGTCCTCCCACCAGCTTAGTGTCCCCCTGTAAGAGACAACATGGGCGATAAGGTGTTGTTTTACCCCAAGAGAGAAAAACAAAAGTGCTTTATCTGGGTACAATTTCTTACGCTATGTGATTTTTTATTTATTTTTTTTTTTCATATCACATCTCATCAGTATTCTGTGTATTCTTTTATTCTTCCTGCTTTCTGCAGAATGAGTCTGCCGGAATAGCTCTCTCCAAAACAGCCACAGCTGACAATTTTCCAATGACTTTAAATTTGCAAATAAATCAAATACACTCTCAAGAAAGTGAATGGCAGTGGAGCTTATCAGATATTAATATGCACAAACCTTTTCTCCTTTTTCACCCTGCGGGCCGCTGTCTCCCTGTACAAAAAAAAAAGAAAAAGAAAAAGAGTAAAACGTTTTATTCAAGCATTTCAATTTAATTCACTACTCGACATCACCAAAATACTCAGGGGATGAGCTACATGATGACAAACAAAAATGGGAAAAGGAATGGTAATATTTACCTTTTCTCCCCGAGTACCTCGAATCCCTGGGGGTCCCTGATGGACACACACAAACACACCATGTCCATGTACTGTAATTGACTACAACATGCATGTTTTTTCCCACTAAGCAACTTTGTCCTAAAGAGAAAACAACTGACAGGAAATTAAATAAAAATAACAACATTAAGGCTTCTTGGAGAAGTGGAAGGGTGGGGTTAATGCAGGTTTGATTTCCTTGATCTTGCGCTAACGGATAATGTGAAAGGCAACATGAATGATATGTTTACGGTCTGGAAAACATTGCGTCCTTGTGAGAAAGGCTCTTCTTCTGTATAATCATAAAACGTAAACTTGTGTGCTTCAATTATGTCCCCCAAAGAGAATATCTTATGGTTTCAAAGAAAACAAAAAAAGGAGGAAAAAATCCTTGAAAGAGAATGTTAGAAGCTTTGTAGTAACAGCTCTGTTGATCTCCATTTTGCTCACGGGTGTTGCACAAAGAAAATGAAAAAAAGGAAAAGTTTTTGATATTTACTGTTGTTCCCCTCTCCCCATCCAAACCAGCTCGGCCGTCCTCGCCCTAAGAGAACATGTGCAAACACACCAGTGTTGGTTTCCATCATCCAAAGGTAAATTTCCTGCACAGCACAGGCTCTGTATTATGATTGCATAACCAGTTTCTTACTCTGGGCCCTGGATCTCCTCTCTCTCCTCTGGAACCAGGGATGCCGACACCAACTTCCCCCTGGCAATAAAAATAATATATACACTCTTAAAAAAAGATGTATTAATATTTATGCATCTCGACAGGAATAGTGTGCTTGTCAGTCTGGAGAGTTACCTTGTCCCCTTTGACTCCGTTCGTACCAGCAGAGCCCTAGAAAACAGAATCAGAAAATACACATGGTAGTCTGTTCCTGCTGCCTTGCTCGTTATTATTTAGATTTAAAAATATCCTGAAAAGTGTCCAATAACTCAACAGAACCACAACAAACATTAAATTTTAACAAATAAGCTCTCCTGAGATGCTAATAACAGGATTATGTAATGAGAAGAGGAACTCACAGCCTGTCCAGGAGGTCCAGGAGGACCAGGAGCTCCAACATTTCCTGCACGGCCTGCAAATCCTTGGAGACCCTGAAAACAGAATCACAATAATAACAAATATTACCAGTGGAATTGTTTAGATTGACAAAGCATGCAGTTTTCTTATCCGTGGCTCCACTGACCCTCTCCCCTGGGGGTCCAAGAAGTCCTGGTTGTCCATTTTCTCCTCTTAGACCAGGCAGCCCAGGGTCTCCTGACTTTCCCTGTGGCCCTGGAGGACCAGCTGAGCCAGGAAGACCTGGATCTCCCTGAAAAGAATGAGATTTAAGCCTGAGCTGCATCTGATAAGCCACATTATCAGACCAGACAGATAAAAAAACAGTGATAATCCTCTGCTGCAACACATGACGTTAATCACCTTCAGACCTGGAGGTCCAACACGACCAGGCGGCCCTGCCGGTCCTACACCTTTCTCTCCCTGCAACACAGGTTTTGGTTTTACTGTCCAAGAGAAATGGTTTTAATTCAAACACTGTGGTCAAATACATGACATAGGCTCACCTTATCTCCTTTAGGCCCAGCAGATCCTTGTTGACCCTGAATTTAAAAAAAAAACTACTGTTTAAAGCAAGTTCTGGTTTTAGATTTTGAGCAACTTTTACTACAGCAAATAAGTGCAAAAACAATAATAATAAACAAACATAGAAGTTTAACTACAAATTATATTTTTACATAGACAGTGAGGAGTTCTAATTGGCTAAATATAGAAATAAATTTGATCCAAAAAATAAATAAATACATTTCTGATTTATTGTTTATTGGCTGAATTTCTGAGTAGAATGTGTGTAGCTGAAATGTAATCTGACTAAAACTTAAGTTCAACCATGTGGCGATTTTCCTATTTTTAATTTTTTAAAAGTCTATTCTGAAAAGTGAAGCTGATCACTTACCTCCTCTCCACGCTCTCCAGGTTCACCTGCCACTCCCTGACATGAAAAACACACCGTGACTGTATCGTTATGTCAACATTAAGTTTACAGTATGTGCACCAAAATGATACTCACTCTTTCTCCTTTGATCCCAGAAGGACCTTTTTCACCTTTATTACCCTGAATGACAGAAGTTATACATTCAATTATACCATAAATGATAAAACACTCAGTGTGTTTTGGTTGCCCTGCGTTTTCTGTGTTCTGCTGATTGAGGATGCAGCGAGTCAGCTGATTGGTCAAACTCACCTTTTCTCCAGAGAGACCTTGCTCTCCAGCTATGCCCGGCAGTGTTACACCAGGTGGACCCTGCATCAGGCAGGATCAGATAAGTGCTATTAGCTCCTGTGAGCAGCTGATCTGCTTTATTGTCAAAGAAGCAGCTTACAAACAGTATTAGCTACTGCTAAGTTGATGCCAGCCATGACTCACCCTCTCTCCTTTAGGTCCAGGAGGGCCAGCCACAGCCTGTAAGAGTGCAGAAAAATATAAAACATAATGGGTATTACCTTTGCAGAATAATATGTGTTACTGTTAATGAAAAGTAAAGGCGCACTTAAAAGCGTTGAGTACTTTGTCATTATTTTCTCAAGGCTCTTATGTCTTCAAGGACAGTCAATAAAAGTACTCTCATGACTCATTCTCTGCACTACACTGAGTCACAGAATTGGAAAAGTGGCACTTTCCAGCCAAAGTTTTTTATGTGCACGTCTTGTGTAAATAACAGTCATAATATCCTTAAGGCACTGTGTTCAACAATAGGTGAAAAATGCACTTGGCTCTGAGGGTTTTTGATGAATCTTGATTTTGTTAGAAAGTCACTTATTCAACACAAAACCACTCGTATTTCAGTCATCTTCAACATACCTGTTTTCAGTTTATAAACAGTTGTTCTATAATGAAACTTGATTTATTTTACTTATGTTGTGTACATTTTTCCCCAATAACAGCATGGAAGACAAGACCTCCACCATAATGAAATAACTATTTCTTTTGTGAGAAAATTAGCAGGAAAACCCATTTATGTAAGATCTTTGCCACCAAGTTCTATTGAGCCAAATCTTTTGCAGCAGGATCACATCTTTTTGTTTTCTTTTTAAGAAAAATCCTAAAGTATCCTCAGTTCATCTTTCTTTTTTAAAATGTTCCTATTTCTCTTGTCAGAAACCCCCACAGATTAAATTTTAAACATCTCTGCACATTCAAGGTGTGTGTTTTTTTTTTAGACAGATTCATTTGAATTCAGGTACGAACTTCAACTTAGACACTTAAGGACGTTTACAAAGTTTCTTTCAAGCCTTTGAAGCTTTTGTTGGATTTTATTAGGTTATCTGTGGGTTACAACTATAAAAGTTTACCAAAAATATTGATGTGAAACTCAGCTTAAAACTTACCTTTGTGAAAGAGCCTCTGTGTATTGTTACTTTTTTATTATTAACATTTCTTTAATGTATCTGATTCATTTCTTTTGTTTATTTCTGTCATTTTTTTTTTTGTATATCTGCTTTGCTTTGAGTTACACAAACTGCTATAGAAATAAAGCTTAACACTAAAGAGTAATGAAAAACGCTGGTGTTTTTTTTTAATTACAACACAATTTGTTCAAAGAAGAATGCTGGTTTGAGAGAGGTGTTATATTAAACAGAGATAGTGGTTTCAGGTTTAAACTTTCCAAAGTTTACAATGAGGCTTGAATCTAATCTCCAAACAGTTTTGCACTTTCATGGATGCGACACACATCACACATCTGGACCAGGCCAACAAAGACCTTAATGACCCTCAAGAGCGATGGGAGGGAGAGTGATTTGCATGCGAGTTCAGCTCTCAGAAACCAAGCAGCTCACCACAGTTTAAAAACTTGGAAGTCTTTTTTCTCGTCTTGAATTGAGAAATTTCAAAGACATCTTCAGAAAGAGTCCAGTTGCCTTCAAATAAACTTATGACAAGTTTAGTTATAAACGCAGCAGCTTTTGGTTATTAAAGGTTTATTAAAAGGAAATAAAGGTAAGTCAGTGTAACGTGTTTGAGACAACAAACTGCAGGAGGAGGCTGACCAGATGTAGAAGAGTTGCCTTGTCATTTATCAAACTGTTGAACTCGCTGACAGCATCAGCATGCCTCTGTCCAAGGTGCTGAACCTGAGGTTGTTAACGGTGGGGGAGCTCGTCGAGACTCATGTCATCACAACTCTTGTCAATATTACGAACAGCAGGACTGCAGGTGAATAACAGCATCCTCACACAGCAAGCAACATGTTTTTGAGTTAGGGAACTAAAAAACATGCAAAAAAAAGGAGTAGATAAAATCATCTATCAAGAGAGGCATGATTATAAAACTAAGTATTTAGTCTTTTCAGTCCCAAAAAGGGAGTTGTTAAAAGAAGAGTTAAGGCTTGCAGCGTTAGGCATGCACCTGCTCTATGTTTTCTAAACATGTTGCTGACTTAAAATGTAACAGAAAGACACAGCTTTATATCTCATAAGTTATTGCTTGCTTGTATTTATTTAAAGGCCACTATTAGTGGTAGTGTAAAATGCTAGATCCAATAATAATAAAATAAATATTTAAATAATTTTTGATATGTTGCAGCAAAGTCAAAGTGCGCCTTTGAAAAAGATGAGCACAAAGCTGATAAGAGTAATAATAAATGAACCACTTGAGCAGTTTTGATAAACTGATATCTGATCTCATCAATCCTTTTTGTACACGTTTGTTAGAAAGCTACATTAATTCATGGCTCTGGAAACAGTGCAGTCATGTGTTAGCATCCAGTAAACCTCGGTGCCTCTGTATGTATGTCACAAAATCTGGCAGCAAACCAGGCAGTCATGTTGTGCATTACAAAAAGCAACACTCCGGGCTGTAATGTTTGATGGCTTGTTGTTTAGACAAGGAGGAATCCACTGTGTCTGTGTTGGAGGAAGTGGTGATTGCATAACAAGAAGCAACAGTTTCCTTGATGGCTATGCAATAACATAAAGGGGAGTGTCGGTATTTACTAATACCACTTTCAGTAATAAGAGATAACAAAAGTAAGGACGCTCTCCATGATAATGCGATGAAACCTGCATTGAGAAAATATTACAAGGAACCTTTTCTGTCATTTTCAGTCTTGCTGAGCTAAAATTTGTCTTAGCTGACAACCTCACTGGAAGAACTGTCACATGTTTTGTCAAGTCAAGCTATTTCTAAGCAACAAACGTCTGTAGTCATTACAGTACAAGCAACTGTAAGCAGGCAACAACATTCCAGTGTAAGTAGCAAAATGGTTTTCATTTGAAGCCTAATTAAAAATTGCACATTGCAACAAAATGCTTCAAGTGGACCTTTATAGTGCAGCTGTCTTACAGTCACCAAACAACTGTCTTGTTTTATTCAGTCGGGGTCATAGACTGCATACACACAAAGTATTTTATACAACTCACGGTCAGGTTTTCAGGGCGCAGAACATTGGTTTTTCATGTTTCTGCGGATTGCCTTGAGATGCCACTTCTAGGTCTCAGATAATTATTTGTTTACACACCAAAGTATAAATCATTTATTCATGCCTATCCAAATCAGTGTGTATTAATTTAACTGGGCAGTTTACGTTATCATTACTTTTACTGTTTCCACAGTGCGATGTTGACAATCCTCTGCAAACCAGTTTTGCAAAGCTATTTCAATTATTACCAAATATGTCTTACCCACAGAGGAATACAGCAAATCATTGCTGCTGGGGAGAAACCTTTTATCTGCAAAAATGCAGCTTGTTAGGAAATAAGTCTTTTTAAATAATGAAATTCTGTGTGGTCAGAGTTTGTTTTTTGTTTGTGCTTATGGTCAAATAATTTAACAAAGCACTGAAGATCATATTGTATAGATGTACTGATTCTTCTATAAAAGTCATATCTATGTGCAACAGCTCTTTACCAAGAAGTGCATCTCTTTTAAAGAAGTTTATTTGATACTAAAAGTTACACAGTTTAACTACTAACTTTTTGATACATTTCATTAGTTAGTCATCTATAGAACCACAGTCAGATGTGGAGAGAGACAAACAGACGTGATTTATACGATAACATAAAAGTGAAAAACAGAGAGAGAATAGAAGTAATGCAGTCCCAATTATGAAGATTTTTGTCTTTTACAGTGTTCCCCCCAAATATAGTTTCATCTAATGTGTCATAGAAACACTGAGCTGAGCAAGATGCTCTCAGGATGACATAAGGAGTTAAATTTGTATTTGTAAAAAAAAAAAAAAAAAAAGATGGCAATCATTTGGTATAAATCATGAGTAGCAATCAGTAGTGCACACACACAGACAGTCCATGGACTTCTACTTTGGGAGCACTGCTTTACTTAGCTCACTGAGATGCAAGTCATGTTTGAGACACAGCGATGACGAGTTGGAGTTGAGTTGGATCCCTGGAGTGCTATTTAAATATTCTTGTCAGTCTTGTCTAAAGATAGACATTTCTTTGACATCTAAGTCTAGGTTTAGACATCTTCTAAACCTTCACTTTAAAACCCAATTTAGGTCATTTTTAGCTTAGACAGCTATGGACTTTTTTGATGTTTAGACATTTTTAAACAAAAAAAAAATACTCAGTGGGTTATAAGTTGAGAATAATTGAGGCAATAAAAACAATGTTTCAAGTAAAGTGGTCATTTCCAATCTTTGAAAACTGCTCGAGCAGCAGCCATTTAAACTGAATCAAACCAAAAAAGGAAAAAAACATTAAACCAACAAGCTGCCTTTCAATGATCTCATTTATCTTTTTGTCCTTTCAGTCTAAAACAGGTCAATTTGGACTCCAAACTAATAAAGGCAACTGCATTAACTGGATTTTTTTTTTAGCCAGCAGCTCAGCAGATAGAGCAGGCTCTCACCTTCCCTGGGGGGCCACTGTCCCCCTGCTCCCCCTTTAATCCATGCTGTCCTGGAGGTCCAGCAATGCCCTGAGGACCAGATCACATAATGTTAGAACTGAGGAGTGCTTAATGAAAAACAATAGGATGCACACCAAAGGTGCACATGACACAAAAAAATCTGAGACGTGAGCATGCTGTACCTGCTTTCCTGGTAATCCAGGAATTCCTTCTTTTCCAGGGACCCCATCTCTTCCAGGAACTCCAGGTTTACCAGCTTCACCCTAAGGAGCAGAGCATACCACCATAAATGTCACTTGTTTACTTTTTTTTTTTTTAGAAAATAACATGCAGTCGTCTCCTCACGCAGGTCTTTACTTCTTGTATTTATTCTATTTACGCCAGCAGCCAACAGCATAGTATATCACAGCAAATACAAGATAAGAAAAGTGGAAATGGAGATTGCATTGATTACCGTTAATAAA
The DNA here is from genome assembly GCF_001649575.2 of Kryptolebias marmoratus. Lineage (NCBI taxonomy): Eukaryota > Metazoa > Chordata > Actinopteri > Cyprinodontiformes > Rivulidae > Kryptolebias > Kryptolebias marmoratus. The sequence continues at coordinate 14,538,539 of NC_051433.1, read as the reverse complement.
AAGTAAACATGATCTTGCTGAAGCTGCCTCAAACACAAAATGTAGCTGTTATTTATCACTCAAAGCTGGTTACAGATGTTTTGGCCTTTTTGTTTAATTACCTTCCTATTTTCAGCACAGCTGAAAAGTCTTGGGGGCAAAACATTTTTTCTGTCTTTCCCCTTTTCTCATTTTCTCTCTGTGTCTCCAAAGTACAGCAACAGCAGCAGCCAGAATAAAATTAAATACTCACCACCTGCCCCGGCAGCCCTGGGGGGCCCTGTGGACCCTGTAGGGAGAAATAAAGACAACACTGTAAGGCAACATATTTTACGCTGCACTGAGAAGATTTCAATGAATGTCACAAAAAAGGACATGAATGAGGTTGTCAATGACGATGTATGGCGACACATACTACAGCTCCTGGAGGACCTGGGGATCCTGGCAGACCTGTACTCCCCTGAGCACCAGGAGGACCCTGTGGAGAGGAGAAGTAAAGTCAAACACTACATATTTTATAGCCCTGTTCTCTGGGCAGTTGTATGATGGGCTACGAAGACAACTAAATATCAAGTTTAAAAAACAACCTTGGTTTTCTTACCTTGACACCAACTCCTGGTTCTCCTCGATCACCCTGCCCCAAAAAGAAAGTTGCTTATAGTTTTGTTAGGAGGCAATGAGACACGAAACAATGAAAGTGCAGTGAATTCACCTTCAAACCCAGGGGACCTGGCAGTCCAGTAGGACCCATGGGGCCCTGATTCCAAAAAAACAAAACACACCATTAAAATTTAACAGTCTGTTGTCGACTGCTAATAAGAATTTGCTTATTATTTCATACATGTCATACTTACAGTTGGTCCCCTTATGCCGTTCTCTCCTGGGTTTCCCTGTGAGCAAAATTTTATACATTTAAGTTGTATAAAAATGGTTTTAGAAACAACTAAAGAGACGCCACATGTTAAAGGAACATTTCAGAAAACTGTGCTGACTTTCTTGCTGAAACTTAAAAGAGAATAAAACTAATCTGTTATTCACAGAACCAGATTTGACATCTGGAAAAAAAAAGCTCCAGGATGCGACTGCATCCGGTTACACCTCATTGAGTAATTTTGTTACTTTTATTTAAAAAATAAAAAATACATTAAGAATTTAGAAGATGTCTGGTAAGTACTAAGCCAGCAGACAAAGCAGAAAAACTTAATTTCCACTCAAAAACAATCAAACTTCTCAACTTTATATTTTCCCCTCACAAACCACTGAAGTGGCATTAACTACATTCACTTCTTGTGATTCATGTGCTTCTAATTCCTGTGATAATAACAGCTGAATTTCATTAATATTTTTGCCCTCAAAGCCACGCATTTCTATGCTCAACATCCTTGTCCAGTTAAAGGTTACTTCTGATTCCAGAAAAATTTTAATGGGTAAACCCACCAGCTAAACTAGATGCATCAAGGTGGCAAATCACAAACCAGATTGTATCCATAAATGTAATTTTCTTCTAACTTTCAGAAACAGAGTAACAGTTTCTAAAAATGTGAACCTAATAACATATTAATGTACAAATATTTTTAAAGTGATAGTTCAAATCTTTTGATGTGGGGTTCTAGCTTTCAGAGCTATCTAGAACAGATAAGATTTTGAAGGGATGATTTTTTTTTTTTTCAGTAATGTTGAATGTCAAATATTTCTAAATAATTAGTACCTTATTGGCTGTGACATCAGTCACAGAGCAGAGTGTGGAGAAAAAGGCTAAAGTCTTCCTTCAGGCTACGCTATTGGCTAGCTAAATGAGGGCTTATTTAACTTTGTTTTTCAGGCTTTTGTTTAGTTTGGAACAGTTTCCTAAACCAAACAACGTCCGTGTTTCTACATGACTGTATGTGTGCCGAGCATAGACCGTGTATATCATGTTGATGATGCTGAGGCAGCTGAATGTATCGGTCCATCTGATCATCAGCCTGTCTAAACAATAGAAGGTTTACTCAACTCCCGGTGGATTGATACATTCAGAAGCCTCTCAACACAATCTACACTCCGCACACAATTATTCGTGTAGTAACATGAACATTGTGTGGAGGAGAAAACAGCAACACAACAAAACAAACTGTGTCATGCAAAAGTATAGAAGTTTAATGTTAGCTAAAGTAGCTTTTTTCACACCTGTATGACATTTTTGAGAAAGAGTTGTTTATAAGCCTGAAAAACAATATAAACAGGTCCTTGTTTGGCTAGCTATTAGCCTAGCCTGTACAAAAACTTCTGCCCTTTTCTCCGGCTCTTTGACTGATGTCACAGCTGATAAGGTACTAACTACTGTTAACTATTTGACAGCACATCACTTCAAAAATGACCACACTTTTCCTTTAAATATCTATAATCTATCCGCAGTATCCCACCTACAAAGATCTGAACTATTGCTTTAAGGTAAATTTGAGCACTTAAAATATAGTGTATACTATATTTTTGTGCTTAGTAACAAACAACACTGAGTTTCGAACACAAATTCATGCACAGACAGTTTTACAAGGAGACATGAATAAACAAGACAAACATGTAGACAATTTAAACAGACGTTCAATAATGCCAGTAAAGAGACACCTGCATGATAAGCTCTGAAACATCAGTGCTGTGCAAAGAAGAACAGAGGACTAGGCATAGCTACATGCACGATAAGCAGACTCAACGGTAAGTACCTTTCAGAGTTACCTCCCCCCACCTTCCCTCCACCATCAGACAGACACACACAAACACTCATTGAGACACACTTGCATACACTGGATTCTAATGAGGGCTCCACTTTGGGATGTTATCTGACTTCCTTTCATCTTCTCCAACATATTTGAAATCTTTTAAATTTGTATTTAACTTTCAGGTTCAAATTTAAACTTTGGAGTCTGACACAATTGCTTTGGGGAGATTTTCAAGAGGGACCGATCAAGGTCTGACTCTTATCCCAGCTGCCAGAATATGTTTTCCAATGCAAATAAATTCGGATTAAAGCGGTAAAGATTTGCCTACAAGTTACATTACAGAGTGTGCATCCCGGTGATAGGTTCTTCTCCTTTTGTTCCCCTTTTCAAGATGCCTAATCTAAGCTACAGCCCACGGGCATCTCAATGACTTCCACGCCCACTTGTATCTGGTACAACACGGACATGTTCTCCAGACCCTGCCTTCCTGCAGAGTTAAAGCATGCCAGCCAGCAGCAGAAAACCTACCGGTCTGCCTAGAACTCCGGGGAACCCAGGCATGCCCTGGAGAGGATGAAAGTCAAAGGAAAGAAGACGACAGGAGGGTGGGGAGACAGATGGATTGAGAAACACATTGAAAAAGGGGAGAAACAAAGAAATGAACAGAGATAAGACAGACATAGGGAGAAAGAAAGGTAGAGAGTGGGGTGTTAGTTGCACAGCTGCAACAGGATCGATAAAGCCTCGGCACAAGGAGGGGGAAAAAAAGAGAACTCTATTTGCTTTTTGCTTGCAGCCAACCCAGTAGTTTAAGTCTGCCAATCAAGCCTAAAAGCAGACTGGGTTATGGGTTACTCACTGGTTGGCCTGGAGGACCAGCAGGCCCTGTTGAGCCCTGCTCCAACATGCCGGGAGGGAAAATAAAAATAGTGAGGAAGTACTTAATATTAAACTTCTTCTTGCATTTACCTACAGCAACACAGCCAATCAGGACTTGCAGAACTTCCCAACAGTGTTTATTTTAGTGATAAATGTGAAATCTACCTTTAGGGAAAAGCTGAAACTTCAGTGTCTTTAGATGGAAACTGCAATTCTATTAGTAATTTATTGCCAAAACGGTCATTATTACTGTACTGATCAAACATTGCTGCAAACATTGCATCACTGTGAAACAATTAAAATTAACTTTTTGCAAATATTATATTTTTTACCATTTAGAAAAAAGAAAGAGTGCTTACCAATCTGCTGAAACAAATGTTCACCCCAAATTGAAACAATGTAATATTATATCAAGCTCTTAATTAAAATGTGAAACTGCAGAACTGCTGATACATTTGTCAATTTCAGAAGATCGCATTATGCCCTTCACTCACTGGTTTCCCATCCTGACCAGCTTTTCCCGGTTGTCCTGGTTCACCCTGGAATTACAAACCATAAATTACTGCATCTTACAATTGTCATAATAACAACAAAATGATTTTTGCTATACCATGTAAAATATTAAAGTGGTTTTTCATGTGACTAAACATTTATTCAGCATCTAAATAAAAGGTTAGTCCAAAAAACAAAAAACTTTACACTTTTTGCTTGTTATTTAGATGAAAAACATAAGTGCTATATAAATTTTATTGTTTGTAGTTCTATATTGATATCCTATATTAAATGAGCTTCTAAGTTGCTGTAAGGTTTAGCATTGTGGAAGGTAGCTTTTTTAACCCTGTTGCTTACATTCTGTGTAAGTTTTACCCACAAACACTTGTTTACACCAGTTTTTTTCTGGCAGTACCAACAACACTATTGCAGGGTGTGTATCAGCATGCAAATAAAAAGATGCCATGTTTTCTCTATTCCTTTTAGCCAAAATGTCACCCGATTTCATCTCTGAGCTGTAGCAGGCTTTAGATAAACGTTAGAATTTTGCAGATCGAGAGAACATCCCTGTAGATTGCCAGATAAGGTAAGCTGTATCTGTTGCTGAGTTTTAATCTACCAGTGATTCAGCTCAGATGTGCTGTTCCAGAACAGAGCCATATGCTGTATAAATATGCTCCTTTTTACAAGATTTTAATCATGTAATTGATAAAAGTAGTCCTTTTCTTGTTTTTTGTCCAAAACGAGATTTTTAAAAACTGTTTGTTGTTTATGGTGTGATTTTCAATTGCAGTTTAGTCCAACTTCAGGTATCTCAATGTATGTACTTCTAAGCTTTGAACATTTTGTTTTGTTAAAAAGATAAAAATACAAACAAACCAAAACCACCATTTCTAGATCCTCTCCTATTTTTCATAAGACACTGTTTGTGGTGGTGAATAATGTTGCACAACTGCAATTTTTTCCATGCCAGGTTATTGAAATGATCCCTATTCTAGTTTAATTCATGAGGTATGAAAAAAAAGCTTTATTTTGTTTTGTTTTAGCTTAATTACAGCCATTTTGCAACTCTAATATCTATGTAAACATTGATGAAAGTGTGTTAAGTTAAACTAACCAAGAACTAATATAATATATATATAAACTAATCAAGAAAAAAAATATTATTAACAAGTTCTACAGCCAGTGGAAAAGTACCAAAAAGTGTAGCAAATGCTACTCTTGAAAATTAATATTCTGTCCAAATAACACAGGGTGATATCAAAATGGCTGAGCAGGAACTATTTTAGTAGATAGATATAAAAACTAAGAGAAAAAAAGATAATTAATCACATTTTCAAAAGGGCAGTGTTCTGTAAGATTTTGAAGTCAAAAAAGTTTAAAGTGGGGGTTGGCTCCTTTCCCAAGAAAACGCAAAACATTATCCTCTGAGACCTTTTTCAGCTTAAAAAAATTAGGTCCCCCCCACACCCCTTCGTGTCCCTTCACAAAGGATTTGCCCACTCATCTACAACCCTCATGAACAGAGTATCTCTCTGAAAATATCAAGCGCTGTTGAGCTTCAGTAAATAGGTACTTTTCAAAGGTTAACTTAAAACACAGCCATTTTTCTTTAAATCTACCTCTGAATAGAACAAAACACATTCATCATTTTAACCACAGTTAGTTTCTTCTTTCTCTTTTTCTCTCTGCATGACCATCCTATAACCTAATCTGAGCTGAGAGCCATCTCACTGGTGAGCCACCACGTCCTTTTTCTCCAGCCTCTCCTCGGTCTCCTTTTTCACCACGAGGTCCCACAAAACCCTGTAAATAAAATGCATCAGCAGAAACAGTCGTGGCAAAACTTCAGATACTAACACGCAATTGTACTGTACATGTTTTATCAATCTTACCCGGTCTCCTTTGGGTCCTGGTGGTCCAGAAGCACCAGGCTCGCCGTTCTCGCCTGGGGGGCCTCTTAGCCCAGGGGTACCAAGCTGAACTGATTCACCAGGAGCTCCCTACAAAAAATATAAAACACCTTAGAACTAAAATCATATTCTGTGCTTACTCTGTGATTTTTCATAAACCGTCAAAACTGGAAGGATTTTACCTTTTCACCTTGAGGTCCAGCTGGTCCTGTTAACCCAACTAGACCCTGACGAACACAGGAAATTCTCAGCTGACAGTAAAAACTGTTTAACTGCATGTGCCTGTCTACTTACAGCATTGCCTTTGTCTCCTTTGTCTCCTCGCTCTCCCTGAAATGCACACAAACATTGTATAAGTCATGTTTAGTTAACGAGAACATCCTCATTTTAGCACACCAACTCTCCTCTCCACCTTTTCTCCTGGTCTTCCAGCCTCCCCCAGTTCCCCAGCTCTTCCAGGGACACCAGGTATTCCTGGTTTGCCAGGCTCTCCTGCAGGCCCCGGGGGTCCCTCAGGCCCTCGCTCTCCAATGGCTCTTCCTGGGAGGCCGGATGGCCCCATCTGTCCTCGCTCGCCCTGTTCCCCTTTGATTCCCCTCTCTCCTGGAAAACCACGAGCACCCTGATGCACAACGAGACAGCGAAGGTGCTTCATTTTGATGTGCTGTGATCTGACAAGAAGACTTCATTCTATATTTTTTATCTTTACTCTTGGGGGCAGATTTACTATCTGGGTCAGTTCAGCATGAAGTCACGATACAGATTTATTGCCTGTGGGAGTGTCCAGTTCTTCATCTACAAACACAGGCACAACACACTCACTTTAGTGAGGGCCACATCAGTGGACAAACAGAACTGTTGATAATAAATTATTAACAACACCCACAGTTTAAATTTTGTTTCTACGAAACAGGTCATATAACCACAAACCTGATCACCTGTTCAGATGTTTAAGATGAGCTCTGTTGGTTCAAATAAACTTCAGCATTTAAATTAATGTCATTAGACTTCATGTTCATGTTTAAATTTGGTTTGGCTCAGGGTTAAACAGTGCACTTCAGTGAAACACAAAACACTTTTCACTTAACAACCACCTGATCCTACTTTACAACCTTAAGGTGGTGAGCTCATCGTCGTCTAATTGGAAGATTTGTGGTTTGATCCTGCAGCCTGGCTAAGAGTCCTTGTGCAAGACATGGAGGCCCACAATGTCCCAAATATAGTAATCAGTGTGTGATTGGTGGGGGGAAAGCACTGCACATTCAGAGCAAATATAAAATAAATGTTGCTCTATGAACATCTACGACAAAGAAACTGAGGTTAAAAAGTAGATCTTAACCCAATAAGTTTTTTCAAGGGCCAGTTTTTAGAAACAGGGCAGCTGATGTTTGATTTTAAAACCTTTGTTTTTGCCCATAAAGATACCAGTTTAAAATAAATAAAATGTACCCCATTCCAACTAAATTTTCCAAATTAAAAAGAAATTCATAAACAAAGATTTAAGACATTTTGATCAATGCTCGTAGGGTGTGTGACAGTTCTTAGGAATAGCATGAAGCTCAGAAGAAACACTGATTCTAAGAAATTAAAAATGTCCTTTTACACAGCTCATATCTGTGATGATCAAGTTCTCATTATTAACGTAACTAATCTGGTTAGGTCTGTAAACTGTAAATACATTTAATTAGTAAAAAAAGTGTAAATTTACTATAACATTTTGGTGAACTCCCTTTGGGGTCTTCAGTATTGTGTAAGAAAAAAAAAAAACACCTCTGATCCAAATGTCAAGCGTAACACCACCATACTGCTCACAGATTTGACTATCTTCCAATCAGCTCAGTCTGTTCAGGTGTGGCTGATGCTGATTATTTCTTAAATGGCAAAAATCTGCCTCTTCTGAAAAGGTTCTTCAAGGCGTATTAACAAAAAGGAGAGTTTCAGCCTTTTTGCAACATCAAACACAGAAGTGAAGACATGCTTGTTCTTGACCTTTAATACAGCATAATTATTAGTATAATTTGCAGTGTAAAAGCTTCGTAAACTAGAAAAATTGCATTTTTTTAAAATGAAGATGGAGTGTAAATGCTTAGTTCCGAATGACTTTGCTGAAATTTGCTGAAGAAACCAAAAACTGAATTTTAAACTTAAGGCAAACAGAACAGAAGCTAAAATTAACAAAATGGCCTGAAATGAGAAAAACACAAGCTAAAAGCTAAAGTCAGCAGAACATAAGCTAAAAAACTAAAAGTAGCAGAACAGTAGCTAAAAGATAGAAGTAACATAAAAACAGAAATGTAGCAAGTTTGCTGAAACAAATTTTAAAGAGAACAACATTTTTGAAGGAAGTTTTGTTTAAATAAAGTAAAATATTTAAAAAAAATGTATATAAGTTACAAAAACCAAAAGTTGTAGCAAACTATTTCTGATCAAGCTGAACATTTTGAACATTCTGAACATTTTATGTAAACTTTTGGTGTGAATACTGACCAACAGTTAAAAATTTACAACAAAACTGATTTTATGGCAGATAAAAAGCTTTGCTAAATGCATCCATGGCTTCCAGGAATGTTTAAGGCCTACTTACATCTACACCAGGTGTTCCCCTCGATCCAGCTTCGCCCCTGTCTCCCTTCTCACCCTTCTCTGCCTTTTGCACTGAGGGAGATAATATAGTGTCCTTCTTCTCCACAACCACCTTCAAATCAGACACCTGTATGCAGGAGAAAAAAATCAGAACAGGGAGAGTTTCACACCTTTCAGCAGCAGATCATCTGTGAAATGCTTCTGACCTCAGATAAAGACTAAGTCATGACAAATTCATGTCAGCAACTTCTTCATTGCTTATGACTGCAGTCCTTTCTGACACAACCACTTACTGAACACAGAAATGTCAGGTTTTAGGATTTTAGGAGATATTTAGCCTGAGATTTCCCAAGTATTTAACCTCCTAGGACCCTGCGTCTACATATGTGGACATCATTTTTCTCATAGACTGCATTATAAAAGATTTAAAAAAAAAAATCTTTGTTTTCATGCTTATCAGGTCCCAATCAACTCAAATAACTAAGTGAAGTTAAAAATGCATACCATGCTAGAGTTCGGGTCTTAGGAGGTTAAGAATGTGTGTAAGAGCAATAAATGAGGGAATCAATGTGACATTTTAACTAATAAACTTGTTGTTCAATAGCTGAGAGTTTTAGTTTAATAATAAACCAAGACACACAAGAAACAATAACTGAAGAGCTGTAAATGGGTTATTAACATTTGCAATCAAAACTGTCAAAATGCATAAGTTTAAGGTTGATTTTCACTAATATGAACATTATAAGCACATTTTTCATTGAAATTTATAATAAATCCATGAATCTAAGTGTTATAACCTGGGCAAACAGCCTTAGTGTGTTTTTTTTCCATCTTAATTCTCTCCTTCTGTTTGTCATTTTTGTCATCCTTGCTTTAAAATCACATCTGTTTAAAGCCAATAAAAATCCTTTAAATGGTACAATAAACCACACACCTGAATACCGAGGCTGGCCAGAGCTTTTTGCACATCCTTTTCAAAGAAGCAGAAACACATTGTTACAAAATGAGGCGTAAATAAAAGAAATACAGACAAAGAAAGGATTGTGTGGCATGTAATGTGTTTGTATCGTACCATTGCAGACCCAGGTTTACCAGGAGCTCCATCCTCTCCTGGGTCACCCTACAAATAATAAGACATCAAAGACGTCAATACAAAACCTGTGAAACCTTAATGTCACATTTTCACCATGTCAGGAGGAATTTTCACTTACATTATCACCTTTAGGACCAGGTGGACCTCTCTCCCCCTGAAACAAGAAGGTAGATCAAAATAACAGGAAGAGCTATTAGCAATTTAAAGCAAATTGTAAAAACAGAGGCTACTTACTCGAGCTCCCCCTGCTCCTGGTATCCCAGGAACCCCCTGAAGGACAAAAAAAAGGCAATAAAAACATTAGGATGCTCTGAGAGGGTTGCAGTAGAGACACATATCATCCCTGCAACATTCAAAAAACAGTCAAAATACATGTCTGATTTGCTAAAACAGAAAAATGTCTGCATAACACATATTTTGAGTTGTTAGTTGTGTGTAAATCTAACACTTGAAATAGCTTGAATAAAAATAAACTTCATACAGGTTTATTTGCTTTCAACTTGTGTCAAATAAACTCAAATAAATCAGAAACTGCATATTTAAAGAAAATATCATCCATCTATCCATCTTCCTCCTACCTTCCAGTAGGAAGTACCAGATAACCAAACACCTTTCACTGCAGAGAGATTCTGAGCTCCTCTGAAATAGCTGAACTCCTCTCCTTATTCCTAAGGGTGAGTCCAGCCACTCTGTGGAGGAAGCTCCTTTCACCTGCTTGTATTTGTGATCTCATTCTTTCAGTCACTACCCATACTGTAACTCGTGGCGATACGTGGGGACTGGAATGTAAATCGATTGGTAAATTGAGAGTTTTGTCTTTTGGCTCAGGTCTCTTTTTACCACCACAGATCGGTGCAGAGTCCGCTTTAATGCAGATACCGTCCCAATTTGCCTATCGATCTGTGGCTTTATTCTACCCCCACTGATGAACAAGACCCAGAGACACTTGAACATGGAGCAGCTGTGCTGGTTAAAGAAAAAAAAAATCCCAGAACATTTTGTTTGACCAAACCTACTAAATTGAAGCTCACAAGCCCAGGTAAAAAGAAATAAGTTAAAGTTTTGAAGGCCATATAATCATGCAGAGTTTTTAAAAACATTTTTATATTCATGTAACAATGATGCTGCTGCAGACTACACGATGACATACACAAATTCACAAACACAATCAACCCTTTTTTAGAAATTGAAAGTGAGATAAGTTGCCATGTGCCTCTGATTAAAAAAAAAAAGTCTGATTGCTGATATTTTACTCACAGGCGTTCCTGGAGGCCCCTGTGGACCTGGGATTGGAGCAGCTTCAGCTCCTTTTACATACACAACCTGAGGGAAAACGTGTGAATTAGTTAAAATGTCAATTTATTGCTGTTATTTTCATCCTGTTGTCTTCTAAAGTCACACCTGTCCAGGAGGACCAATGCTGCCAGGTAATCCAGTAGGTCCTGGGGGACCAGAGGGGCCCGCGGGCCCGGCAGGACCACGGTCACCTTTCTGCCCATCACGGCCCTGTAAAATCACAAGCGGTTACATAACCAAGAGTTACTTCACACAGATTTATTTCCTCCTGCGCTATAGTGGAGGCTGAACTATAAAATCAAAGCAGGTGGCTGCTGCCACCCCTCCACTGATGTTCAAGAGATAATTAATATGAATTTGCACATGAAAACAGCACTCTGACATTTGGCGCTCCTCTGGATTCCTCTCTGAAGTGGCTCCCCCTTAAAGGCTAAGCTTGATCATTAAAAGCTGGTGGATCTATATGGCTGATTCTAAGAAGCCTATTGATTCAGCCGAGAGTGAGAGTGTGGTGTCAATGTCAAAGCAAACAACTCCCCATAAACAGACATTAGAGGAAAGTGACGAGCGGAAAAGAAAGCTGCTGTGCAACAAAGTCAAGGAAGACACTGTGAAAATGAGAAGGAGGAGAGTAAAAAGAGAGGATGCTGAGTGGAAACAAACTTTTAACAAAAACACACAATAGGGATAATTATATGAAGGAGGGTTAACAAAACTGACATCTCTTCCAGCTGCTCCAGCTTCTCCTTTGTCACCCTGCAGATTAGAAACAACAGTCAGTGTTTTGTAGAAACACACACAAAACAAGCACTAATTTCAAAGTAAGTATGCACATATAATTGTTTCAGTCAATTCTGAGAACGGTTTAAAAGCTGCGTGTTGCTCAGAAATGGAAAGCATTGCAAATATGCTGCATAATAAATAGCAATTTTGCATGACATACCTGCTTAAATGAAAAACAACTTTACAAATGATTTCACTTCTTTTTTTTTAGCAAAAATCTTGTTACAATTTAACTAGAAACTCTTTCTCTGGGCTTAATTGTGATCCTGTGTGATTCTCCAGTGAGGTAAACTGGTTTAGAAAGAAAATATCCTGGTAGTCTCAGATAATATAAAACTTATAAAGAGCCACAGACCTTTCTCCCATCTTCACCAGGCACTCCATCCTCTCCCTGTGAGTCAAAACAAAACACATTACAAACTGAATGATGGCCGGTCTTCTGCAGCAGCACTCTGTCCCACTGCTTCTGTGGCTCACTTAAGTCAGTTATTATGCAGCAGACTTTGCAATAAATGTCTGAACAGCTTTTGACTGCTCACAGGAAAAGGATTGGTACATCAAGGTCATCACTAGTGAGAAATTAACAGACAGGCACGCAGAACTCAATATTTATACTCCAAATGATTTGTATCTAGATCAGCCGCTAATGAAAAGAGAAAGCAGTTACAGTCACTAAGGGAGAGTTACCACTTTGCCAGGAGAACCAGGTTTGCCATCTTCACCTGCTTTTCCCTAAAACAAAACAAGACTTATTTGAGAACGACCGATGGGGAAACATTATTTTTAAAAATTAAAATTTGCATGCAATGATGTGTACTTACAGGTATTCCTGGATTTCCTGGAGGACCAATGGGTCCCTGGGGACCCTGGTCACCTCTTAATCCTGGTAATCCCTAATACAGCAAAGGGTATGAGGGTAAATTTAGTCATTTCAGTTTAAGATTGTATCATTAAAAAAATGCAAAGAAGGTCCCGGGTTATAACTGGCTATTACAGTTCAATTTTAATGCAGTTCCTTTTCTGTCAAACAGAAATTAAACTATTGTGCTAAAATTGCAAACTTGGAGCTGTTCAGATCCTCTAGAAACATTGTTATTACAACAAATATTATTATCAATATTACATAACAGTCTCCGGTGAGAATGGATTGGCCTTGAGACATCTTCCCCTACAGTTGGCTTATGCAACCAGGAGTACAGAGTAAATCTGAACGTCTCCACAGTGCCCTCTGCAGTATATAGACCTCAAGTGCACAGATTAGCCAAAAGGACAAGTCTTGCTTAAAAAAAAAAAGGGGGGGGGGGAGTAAAACTAAAATGAAGCATTTGTTTTTTAAGGATTTGGGAAACAAGATTTTTCCTGAATAACCAAACATCTTGGAGAAAATTTAAGCTCACATCTCTCCCAGAGTCGCCTTGTTTCCCAGCATCACCCTGTAAAAGAAAAATACATAAATAAAATGGAACCATACATGTAGATATGTCACCAGTAGAGTTTGAAGTTTTATCAAAGATGCTAAAAACTGAAGTACCCTTAGTCCAGCTGGTCCTGGAGCGCCTGGTTTACCATCCAGACCAGGACGCCCATCCAAGCCAGACGCTCCTCTGTCTCCCTTAACACAAAATGACCAAAAGTTCAAGCAAATATATAAAAAAGAATTGTATCATATGGAAGACTGAAGTCATTTTAAGATGGCTGCAATCCACTTAAGAGCTACTACAACAGGTAAGGTGGTAACTGTTCATAACCTTTCTACTGAAACACACTTCAGAAGATCTGATCTGTTGCTTTATATTAATACATATACCATATTTTAGCTGTTTTTTTTGTTTTTTTCAGTACTGCACTGACCAGTCACATTAAATCGATTACAAACCTTCTCTCCAGGTGCTCCTCTTTCTCCTGCATCACCCTAGACATTTCAGAAGTGAAAAGAAATTAATATATGTAACAGGAAGTGAAGTGTTTCACAGTTAGTGACCAACATCTACTACAGTTAGGACTAAAGTGGAGAGTGAACTCACTTTTGAGCCGGCGGGTCCCCTTGGTCCCTCTAAACCCTTTACAGACAGCAGAGAGAGAGAAAAACAAAACAGGAAGTCACTCGGCATGACCAGTCATGCACAGCAAATGTTACAGAAAGGAGTTGCATCTACAGTAAAGAGGAATAGTAGTTCCCATTAAAGCATTTGCAAACAGCGAGCAAAAAGCCAACTCACTCGCAGGCCTGGAGCTCCAGGAGTTCCCGCTTCGCCTCTCTGCCCTTTGCTGCCGTGCTCTCCTGGGTCGCCTGCATCGCCCTGGAGAGCACAGTGATGCAAGTTTGTTTTAGCTGTGCAACCTACTTTCTTAACCCAATTACCACACGTGTCCTATATATATATTGTACTATACGCACAGATATAGTAGAAAAGCACATACCTTCTCACCTCTCTCGCCTTTCAGCACAGCCTGGGAATCAGCCTGCAGGCACACAAACATGGAAGTTCATAAGCAGCTCTGCCTTATCTGGGTTATCAGAGTTAAACTGTAAATAGTTCACTAGGTGTAAGAACATAAACTTTACTTAACCTTTTTCTTTCTTCAATTATAAATAGTTAAGTGACAAACTTACCAGTTTCCCTGGTGGTCCCGGAGGGCCTTGAGGTCCCTGGTAAGACAGAGTAAAGTGTCTGAATCTGCTGAGTGCAGGCTTAAAGATACACAAGGAGTTTGTATAATTAAAGAAGACGGCATACAAGCTCTCCTTTCTCTCCTCTCGGTCCAGCAGGTCCAGGACTGCCCTGCAAATCGAACACAGATCAATAAAGATGCAGAGCCGCCGACCTTCCTCACAGTTTCCTCTCACACGGCTTGGCGGAGAAACACGAGAGCTTATTGAAAATCTGTCTGTGCGATGAAGCATAAATGAGTCTCTCACATTTCGTCCATGCTCTCCTGGGTCTCCCATGTCTCCTTTCTCTCCTGGCCGCCCGGGCTGACCAGCCAGTCCCTGAGTGGGCGGTCAGTGACAATGTTTGTTAACTGAACTTGATGCAACTTGACAGCTTTAAAGTTTTAATGTGAAAGCTGAACTAAAAGACGAAAAACAAAAAGGAGCCATACCCGCAAGCCTCTGTCTCCTGGCTTCCCTGAAAGTCCTTGTTCTCCCTGAGAAAAATCAAACAAACACAGTGATGGTCAGATATGCTATCTAAATGTCACAACAAAACACTTCTTTAATCTATAAAAGCATGTAATAACAATTATATTACTTATTCTTCATGCCAAATACATAAAGAGAAGCACATTAATCAGGAGAAGCATTTAGAAAAAATAATTTATACTCACAGGTGTGCCATCATCACCTTTCTCACCCTTTTCTCCCTATAAAACAAGTTAAATTTAGAAATTACAGCATAAATACATCAGAAGTTTAATTGACATGCTATTTGTGGAAACAAATAAATGTTTTTTAATTTATTTTTTTTTACCTCTAAATTGTCATCTTTAGAAAAAGATGCATGTAGAAAAGAATAAAACAAAAACCTTAAAAGGGATTTCATCACATCATTGAGAAAATATGTACTGGCAAAAATGTGTTGATTAAAGTTACAAATTGAAAAGTCAAATAATTTTAAAAAGCTATCAAAACTACAGTCACCAGCATGTTCTGGGTACTTTTGTTTTTAAAATCACACTGATAATAAATAAAACGTGTTTATATTAAAATGCTGAATGCAACAACAAACTAAAATGAACAGATTCATTAAAGAATATGAATTTAATATTTGTTTAAAAATACATTTAAAAGAGAAGGAAATTAAAATACTATTCCTTAAACATATGCAACTATCCATAGTTTGAAATAAAGATCTTGCGATATCTATCAGCATTCACTGTGTTGGGTATGACTCTCAGCTACTACCACTTCAAATTTTAGCGTAATAGCTGTAAAACTGACTGAGTTAGAGACAATTATGTGTTAGCTAAGGTCAACTAGCTATAGCAGCCATCTTGACATGAATTGACTCTAAAAGTTGTTCAGTTGTAGATGTTTATCCAGTGGTTATTTTCTAAAGGATTCAGTAAAATCCATCCAGTGGTTCATACAATATTTTGCTAACAGACAGAAAAAAAAAACATGAACAAAGATGCAGGCAATTACAATCGCATGCTTTTCATGGCAGCAGGCGAAAAAAATACAAATAAAGCATGCAAACTGTAAAAAGAGCAGCCACCTGTTACACACTGATAAAAACTAAATACTAGATAAAGGTTTAAGAAGAAATTGTTTTTTGACAATGGTAGTGTTTTTAGTTTACTATCATTGCAATGCTATTGCAGAGTTTAAAACATTAAAGCTCTTATTAGATTTTGTCTGTCGTTGAAATAAAGGAATAATCAGCAGAGCTTTATTCACCAGACTGAAATACAGAAGAGACACTCAAAGTGGCTGCTTCCTACTACTGATATCATGGCTCAAATCTACAGAAATTTATTTAAGCACGTCACTTAAGCTAATTTTCTTGATTATTCTAAACCATTTTTGTGTGATCCAATAGGAAGACACAAAATAGAATATGATGAAAAGTGAATTTTTCAAGTTTAAGACATGTATGTACAAAATATGCTAACTATATATATATATATATATATATATATATATATATATATATATATATATATATATGCTGATGCTGACAGATTACATTTATAAAAGTATTGGAGTTATAATTTGAATAATATAACAGTAAATAATGAACTTTACTAAGACTAAAAATTGTAAATGTCTTTGTAAATCAACAAATAATTTCATCTTCTAAGAATGAATCATAACTATTCGACTTTCTTTTACTTCAGCTCTGAAGCTAAAATATCAACGTGACCCACTCACAACCAGCTAAAAGTGCTAAAACAGAAAATTTGTGACCAAGCTCAAGAGAAAATCATGATAGTTTTACAGTCAGAGGTCGTGACTCAGAACCTGTTTTCCAGGCAGACCAGGCTTTCCTGAGAGTCCTGGGCGTCCATTGTCTCCTCTCTCTCCTGCTTCACCCGGGTCTCCCTAAATAACAGTGAAACACACAGGTTTAACAGTTCAACAGAAGCAAATGAACAGAAATGATGAAGGGGGCACTTCAGGTCTCTTACCTTTGGTCCCGGTCGTCCGCTAAGACCAGGGAGTCCCTGAGGAGAAATAATACACAGACAGAGAGGTTAGAGGGGGATGATTTAATTAATTGTTAGGATATTGTGTCATCTGCAGCTTTTAAACTCACTCGTTCTCCTGGCTCTCCTTTTGACCCAGCATCACCTGACCCTCCTCCTGAAGACCCCTTGTAGAAGGACAGAATAATCCATTTTATTTGGATACCTGCAAAAATATGTTTAAGGATTTCAAAATGTTATCTTCTGGTGGTTGCTCACTTTCTCTCCTCTTTGTCCAGGCTCTCCCTTCTCTCCGTTCAGACCGTTAAGACCAGGCAGGCCTCGTTCCCCCTGTGAGAGGAACGGCAAACAAACAAAACCCGTAAACATCTGATGAACTCAACTAGAGCAAAATATAAGATCATCAGCTGTATGTCTCACCTGATCTCCTTTCTTTCCTGGTATACCCTGAATCTGGATGGTTAAAAAACAAACAAACAGGGAATCATTTGCAAAAACCACAATGGAAATTAATATCCAAATTAAAAGAGATGAATAAATATAGGTAATGATTTTCTCATATCTGAGTGCTCACACTTCTGCCCGGCTCCCCTCGAGCGCCTTCATTTCCCTGGAAACAGACACGTTCAGCTTGATCTCTGATCTTTGCTTGAAAACTCATTATATCAGGTTATGAAATGTTCAACAATGGAATCACGTTCCTCCCGACCCGCTGCTTCTTGTATGATCGCTCCTAATTGACTCAACCTTACCTTTTCTCCTGACGGTCCGCTTGGTCCCGGTAAACCCTGGTAGTGCATTAAAAAAAAAAAACAGCAACACTTATTCATGAAGTTCTCAGTGCTCACCAAGTTACAAGTATGCAAATATATGGCTTACAAATGTTTTTAGCCACTCACCCTCAGTCCTGGTGATCCGGGGATTCCTGGCTTCCCTGGGTCCCCCTGAGGAGACAACATCACTCAGAAAACGGTGCAAAATCATTTAAAAAACCTAAGGATGTCAACAGCTGAGAGCTTCATTTTCACTGAAGAAAATAACCAATGCCAGCTGTACTCACTTTCTCCCCGGTTTCACCAGCCGGGCCTCGTTCCCCCTACAAAGACACAAACATTCAGATTTATCACATGTTTACTGGATGAAAACAGCCTTTTAGCAAAAAATAATTAAAACATTATCTGTGTCAGTTCCAGGTTTATTGGAGATGGGTTTCATACCAAAGCTTTAAATAATAACTAACTTTTACAGCATAAAGTTGAGACCAATAAGTAAGTGATCGTGGGGCACTGACAACACATCACATACAAAAACACAAGAAAATAGTGTTCCTACAAGAATACATATTGCCCACTGCCTTGAAAGCCAAACTTTTAGGAACGATCTCACAAGATCTGTTCGCATTCAAAGTATGTGATGGGGATGACTCTCAGATGCTACAACATCTGTAAAGAGGCCAGAGTTATTGTGGTTTTTGTGTTTACTAAGATCGTTTAGCTCTGGAGGCCATCTTGAATTGAGCTGATTTCAAAACTTCATGCGTTGTCTACATTGTCTACATTCATTCAATGATTACTTTGAGAATTTCCATAAAATCTGTCCAATGGTTCATAAGATATTTTGCTAACAGACACAGTTGACTTTAAGAGTTAAGAGGAACAAACAGGCAGACAATGGGCGATATAAAGAGATTAGATTACAAATTCAGTATTTCACTGTAAAAAGTACAAATACAACATAAAATGTTTACATTGGAATGATAATCACCGATTTATTTTATTTTTAATGGTAAAAATATTTAAATACTGCCTTTCTCTCCCCCTTCTCAAGCGCAATTTGAAACAAAACTATGATCTTCACAATGCATGATATAAGTATATGAATCATTACGCTTTTTTTTTTAACTTTGCTTCAGTTTCCAAACATTTACAGAATATTGTTGCAATAAAAAGTCATGAGCCACAAAGTTAGCCCTGCCTCTGTTCAAACTCTCTTGAAATGTGATCAAAATAGCAGATAATTAAAAAGTTAAAACATTCATTATCTGATAGGTAAAAATGCAAATTCATTTCAAATGAATTGAAAACACATTTAAATGAATTGAAAATGAATCCTTCAGTTTTACAACTAAACTAATATATTTTAAAACATATATAAGACTAACTAGAAAATGCAATTGACTAATGCATAGGAAAGAAATAACTGTGCACATTTTCCATCAATCATTTCTCTCAGACAGCCATCTCCCTCATTAGTGAGGAAACAAAAAAACCTTTAGGCTTCAATTCATGTTGAAACTCGTGTCTCTGCGGACTGAACCTGAATAAAATGAAGGCTAAACACGTCCTTTGTCTATTCAACTTTAACCTTTTTCTGTCTGTCTCATCAAACTTTCCAAAGATTATTAAAAGTGCAAATAGAAAAGCCTAAATCACTGTTTGACTTCTTTTAAACTTAATTTTCCCTTCATGATTCATCTCCTTTTTGCAAACAATAACTAAACCTGGTTTTGTGTCTGTGAATATGGAGCACAGTCATTGTGCGGCAGACGCTTGTGCATGCATGCTCTCAGACAGACACTAACTCAACTTCCTCACGTAAAATGACTCACCCTGTCTCCTCGTGTCCCAGGCTCACCTGGCTGACCTCGGTCGCCCTGTCCAGATAAAGACAGCAGCAGGGGTCATTGTTTTTATTTTTCTAGCCTGCAACAAAAAATGTGTTCCTTACCTGTGTCTTACCTTGCTGCCGATTTCACCCGGAGGCCCGCGCGGACCCTAAAGCATTAGAAAAATGCTCAGATCCAAATATTTCAAATCCAACAAGACAGCTCAGGTCTTAACCCTGCTCAGTTAGGTGCTTGTTGGCAAATATTAGAAAATGTAGGTTTTATTTATCAACTGGTAGACAGTTAGGGTATGCAGAGAAAGATAAAAATTATTGTATACATGAATGTGTTTAACAGTCTGGGCCTAAAGTATTATTCCATGATATATCTTTAACACTGTATTAAAAATGTTTTGTAACTGCTGTATTGTAAATCTGATAGTATTTAATGATATGCATAAGGCAGCAATGTGTTACTGGCATGTAGTTCATGAAAATTCTGCAAAAACAGGTGCCTTGTGCCCGATAGATGGTGCTACTAGATAATGATAAGTCAAGAAACTGTTTCTACACCCTGCCAGACAGAATGATTGCCTATCACAAATGGAAGTAACATTTTAAATAAGGTTTGAATTGTGCATCCTTGAAAGGCTGAACGATGCTTTTCTGGGATTTATAGCAACTGGATAAGCGGTTGATGAAACAGTCCCATCAGGCATCCCTTTCCATCTGCCATGTGGCTGACGTACCCGGTCCCCAGGTTCTCCTTGCCTTCCTGTTGGTCCAGGCAGTCCAACACCTTCATCACCCTGAAAACCAACAATGATCCGTTTAATAAAATAAACATTTTAAGTTGCTTAGGAATTCTGAAACCAAATCAGTTGGCAGATACCTTTTCTCCTTTGCCACCCAGAGGTCCCGGTGGCCCTCTAGTACCCATTGTTCCTGGAGTTCCTGGAATTCCCTGATAAAAAAAAAAACAAAAAACTATTTGTTAATGCAAATTTGACCCCACCTGCACACAAAGTAGTTCAGCAGTTAAATGATTGTGTCAGCACATCGTTAGTGACTGACGGCGCTTACAGGGAAGCCCTTCTCGCCCTTCACGGCCACCCCACTTCCAACTCCTGGAGGTCCCTGTCAGCAAAGAGAGATAAGAGCTGAGAATCATTACACTCATGAGCTCCGCAGGACATTTCTGCACTGAGAGGACAAGTTGGTGACAGTGCGGCTCACCCTCTCTCCTGTGCTGCCCTTATCACCCTGTGAGGAAGAAAGAGAAAAAGCGAGACTTCATGAAAAAAGACCAAGAAGAAGCATAAAACAACAAAACCTCGTATGAGATAAATGAGAACAACACACGCTCGTATAGTATAATAATTAAGATAGAAAACAAACTCCTTCTGTTTGTTATATTTATGCTCATGTATCTCATATGGGTTTACCTGCTCAAATGTTTTACAGGCTAAGACAAGTATTTAAAGGGTGAAGCAAAAGATCACTGATGGCCACACAGTACCACAAAGAAAGCTAAATTAAAGAGCATTGATATCAATATTTGAAGCCTCTCTCAAATACGATGAAGGCTGTGTCCTTTATCCAGCTCTGAACCATAAAAACAGGTCAACACCTAACCTCTGGGGTAGAATTAGGCAGGTTTTTTGCTATTTTTGGATAAGCTTCTTAGTTGTTTTTTTCCTAAAGCCAATAAACAAAACAATGAATATAGAAATGTGTGCAAAGCAGGCACCTTTGTTAGAGTAGGAGGTTGAAGGGTGGCAATAAAAATGAAAACTTTTAAATCTTTTGTATTAACTGCAAATTCTCATTATTTGTCTTTTATTTCAGTTATTGTTAGAAAAACATTAGCTAATATTGTACTAATAGCGACCTGTCCAGGGTGTCCCATGCCTCTTGCACAGTGACTGCTGGGGATAGGCACCAGCTCCCTGCGACCCGGAATGGAGAAGCGGGAAAAGAAAACGGATGGATGGATGGATGTACTAATAGTGCTTGTTATTTATTTATATCTCAACCAGGAAATCTGAAACATTGTTCTTTGAATTTTTTTATTCATTATGAAATGCAAAACAAGCACATTAACAGAGTTTTCCACAATCCTGGACCTTGGCGCCCACTGTTCTGCACATTTTAGACGCAGGTCTGCTTCATCACACCTAATTTAAATGATTTTCAACAGCTTGTTAATCAAGTGTGTTAAGGCAGGAAAACATGTAAAACGTGCAGAGCAGAGGATTCAGGTCTGCATTATTAAAGACAAGTTTAAGAGCAATAAATTGTTCTCATCATTCAAATTCAGTCTACATCAAAAAGCCTCTAAAAATGAAATACCAAAAAATGGAACAACAATGGAGTTAGGTATTTATGAAGCCAAAATGTGTCAGAGAAATTACAATATAATTGTGACTAATGTATCAACACAGACTGGCTGTTATGGCACTTTACAGTCAGCACCTGCAGTACAATATTTTGGGCTAATTCAGCATCTGTGATGTCCTTTGTGATGGGACTGTGTCTAAACAAGGGATCAGTAACTATTCATAACCAAACAGAAGATGAGCAAACACATTTCAAACCGAAGCAAGCAGCTCTGTAGGTAAGTTTTATTGGTTTGTGTGTTAGTCTGAGCTCGGCTGTGTGTGTGCTGTTGTGAATTGTCTGTAGGCTCTCACCAAGGATTACTGTGTCTTATATGTGTGCATGAGATTTACTTTTATTACTTCCCATCTGGGTTTTTTTATTATTAACACTTGGGACGTTGACTTTGAGACATAAATCTGTATCATTTCATGTGGAAAGCATATATGGTATCTTGAATATGAAAAGATACCATTTATGATACAATATCTTGACTCTGGAAAAGGCAGCATGGTATGCATCCTTTCACTAGCTGAATTGTACAACATTCAAAACTAAAAACAAACATGAAATCAGAGCAGGATGGTTGCTGTTGGACATCAGACACCCTTCTCTGATACTGTAATGAGTACATGCAATGAAATGACACCTTAGTCATAGCCACTTATGAAAAATGCAGCTGTGTTAGCGGGAAAGAGAATAAATACTATAATTAACTCTATGGATAGTGTAATTATGAGAAATTGCATGTACTAAATATACCATCAGTTTTCATTTCAAGCATATATTTCTGTTTTTTGTTGTTGTTTTTTTACAATACAGAAAGAAAACATTTTTAAATGTGCAAGGACAAATAGTTATAACTTATTAAGCCAGATATAATACATCAACCTTGAAAAGTTGTTTAATTTTTAGCACAATAAATCTTCATCAGACCCACTCATTTAAAAATAGTCTAAAACCAAAGATGGCATTATGGATCAAAAACTTGGATATACTTTAATTTATGAGAGCATTACCTGAGCCTTCACTGAAGAAATGCACAGAGAGCTCAATGCTACCACCATGTGCACAGTTCTGTCAACAACACTTTCATCCTAAAGACTAAGTTCAGAATATTTTTTAGGCCAAAGAAAAGCAAAAAGGGAAACTATAATTACATGCAAACTTGGTCACAAACCATATATTCTAATTTTGCACAACTCTTGTTATGCATTTGAAAGTGTAAAATGTTCTTTAGATGCTAGCATCGGTCTTACACATCAACAGTGTTTAGTATGAAAAAAATAAAAGTATACATTAAATAAAAATCCATAATCTGTGCATTTGTAATTATTATTTAATAATTGATAATTATTATAATTTTTTAAAATTACATGTAAGAGGAATACCAGGTTTGCTGTCAGCGTCATTCATTAAACTGAATAAGAAGGAGACGAACCTTAATGGAAACTCCCGGCGTTCCCAGTATCCCTGGGCGACCATCCTGACCTGGTGTCCCTGGAACTCCCTGAGATCCTTTGGCCCCTTCACTGCCTGGTCGACCCGGAGTACCCTTAATGCATCGCAGAATTCTGTAAATATTCCTTTCTATCCAAATGTACTTATTTTGCCAGTGTTTGTTTTCATACTGGTATTCCTGGGATGCCTGGTTCTCCTTTCCTTCCTGGAAGACCACCGCCAGATGTAGCTGAGCCTGGTTCACCCTGAAATATCAATTTGGACTTATCTGTACATTGCCCTGGGATGACTTTTGTTAATTGGCACAACGTAAATCAATGGTGTCCAATCCTGGTCCTTGAGGGCCACTATCCTGCATGTTTTAGGTGTTTCTCTCCTGTGACACGCCTGATTTGAGTGACTGAGTGATTAACAGGCTTCTGCAGAACCAGAAGATCTGCTAAGTAGCAGGGAAACGACTAAAACATGTGGGACAGTGGCCCTCCAGGACCAGGATTGGACACTGTTGATATAAATAAACTGAAATTAATTACAGTCAATATGAAAAAGTTTAGGAATTTTTTCTCACCCTTTCACCTTTATCCCCCTTTGGCCCTGTGGGCCCTTGTCCACCTGGTTCACCCTAAAACAACCAATAAAACAATTCACAGCACCATTATGATATAAATTTAGGTAGTCTGTGGATCAGATGATTACTCACTGAGCTTCCTCTGACTCCAGGAAGGCCTTGTGAGCCCTACAGGATAACAAAAACAGATAGTATTGTAACCTTTACACTTAATACTACACGAAGAACATGAAGATGTGTAAAGAGTCTGGATTCCAGTAGCTGTACTTACTGGGACGCCTGCATTTCCAGGGGCACCTGGTCGTCCTGGCAACCCTGGATTTCCATCAACACCAGGAAAACCCTAAACAGGAAAAATAAATCACCCCATTTAGTTTTATTTTAACAAGTTTTCGTGATATTAGCATAACTGAATGGGGCTGTGCTTACCCTTTCCCCCTTTGTTCCTTTTACCCCCAGGGAGGGGTCGAAAGGGACTGATTGTCCTGGTGGACCAGGTCGTCCTTCAGGACCTCTGGGACCCTCCCTCCCTGGTAAACCATCACGACCCTTAATCACACAAACATTAGTGGACACATTATTGTTACTATGTACTATTTATATTTATATTAAATAACAGGATATTTTGCTGTAACGCCACAGAATCATCAACATCTCTGCCATATTTGACTCACAGGCTCCCCCTTGCGTCCATCTGCACCATCCCTGCCCCTCTCACCCTGTGGAACAAAGAAACATGTACATGAATAATGTTTTACCATTTATGAAAGCAATAGGCTTAAAATTAACTAGAACAGAGGCATCAAATGAGTATAATAGTTTTATGGTGCTAAAAACAACAGCTATTCTTCGAAATCTAAAACCCAATTGTTTGAAAGTGGTATTTCTTGAAAAATTACACTACCACCTGGTTACCTTGCATGCCAAAGTTTTAAACAAAGATGTTGCAAGAGCTGTTAGTGTCACAGTATGTGTTGTGAAAGACTCAGCTACTACCATACCAAATATAAAGGTCACTATCTGTGAAAATGACAGTGGTAACAACATTTATTTGTTTGCTAAAGTCAGTCGGCTGTGCAGGCCATATGGAATCAAGTTGACTTCAAAGGTTGCACATGTACATCCAAGGATTACTTTATGGGAGGTTTTATTAAAATCTTTATTGAAGTTGTCAATAAAATCCAATCACTGGTTCATGAACTCTTTCCACACAAACAACTGGTCAGTTGTGAGTAGATAAAATGATTTGCAAGCCCATCTGTTTGTGCTCTAATTTTTGGAAACAATTTGTTTGCATAAATTACAATAAAGTTGAAGTAAACGTACCCGCTCACCACGGTCTCCCTTCTCACCCTAAAAGACATGAATGACATTAAATATATTAATTTAGAATCCACAGGATGGAAATGCAAAAGGAGTAAAAGTCTGTTTTGATTTAACAAAGCAAAAAATGAGTCTTTACAAAAAATAAAAAGTATGGTTACAAAACTCTGTGACATAAAATGATAGTAAATATAACTCACCTGAGGACACTGAACGGTACACTGGTCTCCACCTGGAGATACCTAAACAAAGCATAAACAAGACAAGCAAAATAAGAATCTTTGGGTGAATAAACAAGTTTTCATGTGTTACACATGACTCTAGTTAAAAAAAACAAATACAACATTGTGAATTTTAATCCACACTTTTGCCAGATTACTTCTCACCTCCGGTATTCTGCCAATACCACAAAGCAAGTCTGCTAAGTCAGCATGTAATGTGTTCAGCTGAGCTGCATCTCGAGCATACAAGATGTTCTGGGTGCTGCGATCCGTCACGGTCCGACGCAGCTCCTCTGTGTCTGCTTGGTCTATAGCCACCGCCAGCACTGTCACACCTTACACACACACACACACACACACACACACACACACACACACAGACCAACACGTTTGTGTCACAGAAGGCATTTGTTGGACTTAATTTGTCCAGAACAGTGCTGTAAAGACGGGTATATGATTGATTTGAAAAATATTTATCAGCACATAAGAACCCTAAACTTACACAAGTCATAGAAAAGATAGTTTAAAGTAAGAATGCAAAGATTAATCATCTAGTGACCAGAATTAGACAATTTTCAGCTTGACACTCAAAAATCTGATTTTATAATATTTTTTTGCAACAATTAAAAATCTTTTTCAGTATCTGTAAATGCATCAAAGCAAAGTACTAATTAGTAATAGTATCTAAACTTTTGCATAACATTGCATGTCTACACATATTGTCAAAGTTCACATAAATACAAGTGAATACAAGCACAAAATATTAATGTGTAAATGCAACTGAAGATTACTTTATAGCTGATATCTTAAAGCTAAACTCTCCCAACTACACGGACTTCGTACTAAGTTAACATTTGCATCTCACTCCATTTTGACCTGAATGACCAGTCAGTGATGGCTGGTCAGCTGCTTCACACCTGTAGCTTTCAGACTGTTGGCTGCCAGGGTCAGGTTGTCGACAGACTTTCTGTCAGTGATGATGACAAGAGCGCCAGGCACCCGAGGTCTCCGTCCAGCTGAGGGGGTCAGAAGGTACTGACGTGCGAATGTCACTGCCTCACCTAAAAGAGAAGGCATCTAATGTCACGACTGCTACAACACACCTGTTTGCACAGACAGTACTGTCAGAGAGAAGAGGGAAAAGGTCTGACCAATGTTATTCCCTGGGCTCTCATCAAAGGGTGTAGACCGGATCTCTTGGAGCAGCGTGTCAGATCTGGCATGGCGACTGAGCAGGAACCATATTTTGGGTCTGAAACCATAAACTACAACCCCTACCTTAAAAAGAAAAATAAGAATACATAATCAGATTGTTAAAAAAATGAAGCTGCACCAATTGAATGTGAGAGCTATGTGCTTTGTAACTACTTGGGTTAGTTTTGGGACATTTTCGTCAAAAATACCTGTGAGTCTCGGGGCCCAACAGCGGCGAGTGACCCTGCTGCACTTGTGAGAAGTTCACGCAGAGGTCTTTGCAGATCTGTCCGATCGATAGATGCGGGCACCAGAAACACCACATCCAGACGTCCACCCAGACACACTGCGAAGAAGACCGTTTGGAAAGGCGAGTCAATATCAGGTGTGTAGGAGTATGGTAAGTTTATTAGATTAGGTGGCAATATGTTACCAGTGCGTTCATCTACAAAGGTCTCTGCTGCCAGTCCACTTGAAAAAGTAGGCTGTATGGTAAATCTGTATCGACGGCCCAAACGCAGACCAGTCACCAGGTATGAGCTGGACGATGGAGGCAGACTAACAGACAAGCCTTGACCAACATCTGATGAACATTAACGGATAAAATTATAAAAACCATGTTAACAGAGTCTAAATTTAAACAAAGCAATTTCTGACCTGTCTCCTCTTTCCAATGGAGAATATACCCTGTTGTGCCTGGAAGAAGAGTCCAGCCAAGCCGCACAGAATCCTGGTTAACGTCTGTCACTTGTAATGTTGTGGTTGGTAACAAGGGAGGTGGGGTGTTATAACCAGCTGTTCAAATAAAGAGTGCACAAGACAGAGACAGCACACTATTTCATGTTAAGAGTAGAAATATTCTAAAATATCTGACAATACTTATTATTTGTGAAGTTCTCAAAAAGTATTACTGCAGTAACATCTGAGTAGAAGAACACAGGACTCACGTGTGGTGACTCTGACAGAAACAGGGGTTCCCTCTCTGTTTTGCACTAAAGCTATGACCTGAACTTCATACTGAACTCCAGGATCAAGCTGGTCCAAATCCACTGCTGTCACATCTCCACCTACCAACTGGCTCCTCTCTACACCGCCTACAGCAAAAAAAAAAAACAGAAGATTGTGTTAGGAGAGACTCAGTTTTAACAACAATTCCTAACCATTAATGGTTTTTCCTCTATATTTTAGGGTCTTATCTTAATCATCATTTTAATTTTATACCAAAGTGTACTTTTCAATATGCTGAGATGTGTAAGAGACAATATTTAACAAATTAAACACATAATTAGTTGTGAAAAGGTGAGTTAGCAACCTGAGTCACTTAAAAAAAAAGGGTGGGGGGGGCTTATTTTATAGCAGACATTTGGTATTAAAATTGTAGAGCAATCACAGGTGTAACAAAGAAGGGTTTATCCCACTTCTTCATCTGAGAATGCTGGTTGTTCCGCAGAACTTGCTTATGAGCAGAACCTTCTGTAAGTGGAGGCCCTCATCAATATACTCAAGAACTTAAATACTTAGCTTATGTTTGCATAACAAATATTTTAGGTTTAGATGTGTTCATTGATTTATTCTTGCTACTTGTATCTAAATCCAACACAAAAAAAGTAAAACAAATGAAAATACATAAATGCATGCAACAAGTTTCTATACAATTAAACAGATTTCTTTAAGAAAATCTGTAGCATTTCTGTTACTTCAATGTAATAAACACAATTTGGTTCTACTTAACTTTGAATACTCATGGCTCCAAACCAAACTCTGTTTGTTGAACTAATTAAATTCATTTATTGAGTTTTTTGCTGTTGTTTGATTTTATATTCTCCATTTTGTCAGGTTTAATCATATCAGTCTTGTGGTTTTAGTTAGATGCTAAAATTTACTCAACAAGTCTGCTGTAAGTAACACAAATAACATATTTGTTCATGCAAAGAGATCATTCTTGTTTTAGTAAGGCTTCAGGACTGATGAGGTCCCATTATTGGTTGACCAGTGTTTGTTTGGGACTTAGATCTGAATGTGACGAGGGATCAAAGTTTTGGGAAAACAGAGAAAAGTGACACAAACTTTATAAGTGAGAATTGCACCAAAATGATTATTCCAACAATAAGTGAACTCACCGTCTGTTCTCCTCCAAGTGATGCGATAAGCTGTTGCTCCCTGAACACCAACCCAAGTGACTCGGACAACCTCTCCTCGGTTCTCCTGGACTTGCAAAGACGTCACAGTCCCAACAACTGACACATCTGATTCTGCAGGTCAGGAAGGAACAAACTAAAGCATTTTTCATTTATGTACAGCAGAGACATTTTTTAAAAACACCAATATTGATTATTTGATTTATTATAAAAATACCTGTTCTAACATTCAGAATGGAAGGAGTTCCCTCTCGAGAGCCAGTCATGGCAGAAACTTGGACGGTGTATGCTGAATTTGGCTCAAGTCCATCAATGGTGTAGGAAGATATGCTGGAAGCTACGGTACGAGTTGTTTCAAGTCCTGCACCAAGAATAAAATATCTTAACCTTAATCTTTTCAAACACTAATCATTCTAAGGCTTATGTATTTCGAATATACCTAAAGGGTGACGTATTTCCTTACCATCATCACTGCGCCAAGTGATCTTATATCCTGTTGCCCTAGAAAAAGGAGACCATGCAATACGTATCCTCTGTGACGAAATATCTGTGATGCGAAATCCAGACAACGCTCCACTGGAGGGGTTAGTCCGTGCAGACAGCGTGACCTCTTCTCCAACACGCTGATCAACAATAGCTGCAACACCAATTACCAGTGCCTCATCCGGCTGCAGGCCGTCGATGGTAAAAGTTGCGGACTCTCTTCCCAGAAGACGAGATTGCTCCGCATCTGTACAACAGAACATGAGGTCCAAAAATACTTTGTGTCCAAAAGCTCCAAAACTAATTAGAGGTAGACATATGATCTCACAATCTTTTGAAAACGTTCAGATAGAGAAAATGCTGAAAATGTTCAATGCAAAAAATATTACAAGATAAATACAAATTTTGAGCTTTCCTAATAAAACAAACATTAATTACCATTGCTTTGTTTCCAGGTGACTCTGTAACCCGTCGCCCCAACAACTCTATCCCAGGCAATTCGAATTCTCCGACTGTTTGCATTTGTTACTCTGAGATTGGTCACTCTCCCTGCTTCTGCAACAAAAAAGAAAAAAAAAATGCCTAAGGTGATAGAAAAATATTGTTTAAATATTAGGCACCTGGGTGGATATATATATTGTCCCAGGTGCAAGAATTGGCAGAAGAAAGAAAATGCACATGAGCTTGAAGTTGTGTTTTTAAACATAATGTTCAGCACACAAGGCCTACATAGCTCAGCTCACCTGGTTTGATGTAGACAGTTACAGGTTCTCCTTCATTTTCTCCCACCAATGCTGTGACACTGATGCCATACGACACTCCAACTATCAGATCTCTGAGGTCAAAGGTCGTCTGGTTTCCAGGGATAGTTTGGAGTTTCTCAGTTCCATCTGACATGACATTAAGCAGGCAAAAACAGAAGCTATAATCACAGTTTTCTTCATTTTTGTGAAACAGAAATGCAAATGACCTATAGACTAGATTAAAACATTGTTGTACCATCTGTGTTCAGGATAATGATTCGGTACTGTGTGGCTCCAGTTACGCCCGTCCAGCCAAGTCTGACGGTACTGCCCAATGTCTCCACCACCCTCAGGTTGGACACTCTTCCTACCAGCTGGTCCTCTGCAACATCAGATCATAAAGATACTTAATTAAGAAACAATCTACTTAGACAAAAAGTCTTCAGAAGTACAAGGAATTTAACAACAATATGTTCATGACTCATAAGTTCATCTAAAAATCATTCAGAGCTCCTGGCTGACCTCTGTCTTCAGCGGAGACAGGCGTAGCCACCTCCCGCCCTTCAAACAGCGTGTACAAGGTGAAGACGTATTCTGTTTGTGGTCGAAGGCCTGTCAGCTCGTAGCTGGTGGTGCTTCTAGGAAAGGACTGGCTCTGGAGCCGACCTCCTGATGGAGGAAAAACACTTCAGGATTAGAGGTTTTATATTTATCACTTCACATGTAGATGTTAAAAACATTCTTTCAGTCTAAGAGAGAAGCTGAAATATGAACAATATGAACAGTGTTTGTTGAAACAATCCTATCAGTCACTCCCAGATCACTTCAGCAAAAACTTTTAGTATTTTATTACAAATTAGCTGTTCAGAGTCTTGTCGAATACATTGAAGTTCAGCCTAAATAAAAAGGCAGCTTTATGAGTTGTATTTAGTTTTTTTTTTAGTTAAACTGCTAAAAAATGCAGAGTTTAAGGCCTAAATTTTGGATTGCTAAAGAGTCATTTTTGTCTGTAATCAAGTAAACATTGAAGAACGATATCTTGAATTTCTCATAATCTTTGAATTAACAAAATACATACTTTAATTTGGAAAAAAAAGAGTGAATGTAACATATAAGCGATGTAAAGTACATGGCATTAGCTATGTTCAAATAAAGGCTAAGCTGTGAATAATTTATACAACTTCTACAAACCAAGCAACACTATTTTCTGTTAAAAAACAGAAAACAATTTCTCAACATTTTAAATAATGTTTAGAGAGAATCAATCCTTTCTATAGATTTAATTTTTTAACTATTTATAACTATTTTTAATTTAAATTTATAACTCAAAAAGTAACTGAAGCAGAGTTTCAGGATGTGACCTTTTCAAAGAGGATCTGTAACATGAACTGAGAAGATGAGTTGGCACTGAAATACCCTGCTGACAGTCATATATATATATATATATATATATATATATATTTATTAAGATCCAAACATACGTTCTGCTTGGAAAACTCAGTCCCAATGACTTGTGATCATAAAGATAACCATCAGCACTGCCAAGCCCAGCATGTTTTCAAGTATGGATGTGTCTTTAAAGGCCAGAGGGCTGAATCATAATTGCCTTACAGCTACTTTTATTGCATTTGTTTGTCTTTCATTAATGTGTCATTGATGGTGTTTTTATGGTTGATGTACATATATATTCAGTTAATGTTTATCTCTGGGAAACAGCTTCACATAAACTTCTTGAGCTTTTTAGCATTTTCCCACACAGTATTTTAGTCCATATTGATTTGTTTTTGTGCTTTATTGTATTGTACAAATAAATAAAATAAAATAAACATTTCAGCCTCCATGATCGTCTGACCTTCGCCCTCCTTCCACTCCAGGCGGTACCCTTGCGCAGACCAAATGAGTCTCCAGTTGAGGCGGATTGTTGAGGGGGCAATGGTGACCGCTCTGAGGATCTGTTGTTCTTCACGCTCTGAGGGAAACACAACAATCAAACTAAATGCAATTCGTTAAAATGTTAAACCTAAAGGTTTTTTACTATCAGCTTATCAATAGAAGATGTCTGACGAGAGTAAGTTTTTATAAATGTTATAGGAAAACACCTAACATGCATTCTCAGTGAATTATTGGCTGCTGAACCCAAAATATCTGTCAACACAAAAAAGTATGTTTCAACTTTTGAATAAACTGTGTCACTATATCCTATGGTGCAATATTTGAACAAAGCCTGGTACACCTTGTGCTTTTCTATTTTATTGCTGATTGCTCATTTGTCAAATAAGACAGACACAATCTGTTTAGACAGGGCTTCATTCTAAAACGTCCTAAAATACCAGAAAACAAAATATGTGTAAACTCTCAAAGTCTTCAAATCCCACAGGTTTTCCATGCAACTAAAATGAGCTTACATTAGAGATAATATGCAGAGTGTGTAGTGTGGTGCTAAGAAATTTAAGAACAACTGATCAATCAAATGGCTGCTTATCAGGAACAAAAGGTTAATTAGAGAAATAACATCCAACATTTACCTTTATGTAGCTCAATTAGCACCATATAGAGCTATTAAAGTGCACTTTTGAAAATAAAAAAAAGGTGGTGGAAAGAAGACTTAAATGTGTAGAAACAGGTTAAGAGGACAATAGTTGGCTTTCTTACAACAAAGAAACAAAAGTTGCACACATCATAGAAAGATAGAGGGGAGAAGAAAGAGAAAAGAGAGGGGGGAAGAAGAATAAGGAGAGAGAGAGGAAAAGGGGAAAAAAGCAGAAATCAGAATAAAACTGAACAGAACAATCTGTGCCCTGAGCAAAGGAAACCAAGAGACAAACTGAGAGAGAATCACTAAATGAAGGGCAGGTGTGCTAATTAGTAATGATGATCAGGTGAGGAACAAGGAAGAACAAGGACTCTACAAAATAAAACAGGAAGTAGGGTTTACTATGAAGAACAAAGCTAATATTAAAGCTGCAAGCAGCATTGGCGGCCCTCGCAGCTCAGCGCCGCTCTGGCCTTGCGACCGCGGGAGCTCTGGCGACCGCAGTCTATGCTGTCGCGCCTTTCCTGCACCGTCCACTAGGTGGCTTTTACAGCAAATGTCCCAAATTGCCTTCAGTCAGGATCAATACCAGTCCTGTGCCATGGTGTGAGGTTTGACCTTCCTACGTCTAATGGTTGAAGAGTTAGAGCACATGGGCTCTCATGACCTTTGACCTTGTTAACTTGAAGTTAAGGCTGATAGTTGACCCATGGGGAGTCACGTTGTAAAGTTTGACCTACCTACTGTGCACCGTTTCAGAGTTTCAGTCACCCAAAAATCCTTAGTGGGCGGGGCTTAAGTGTTGTAATTAAAGTACCACACTAATGTGTGCAAGAGTGCTCACTGGTGATGCACAAAAAATGTCATGCAGATCGGATGAGGTATCAGGGAGATATAACTCTTCGACTATTATAGGGGGCGCACTGGAGTCAAATTACAGTATAATCCTATTGGCCTCTTCAGAGGTTAACACAGGTCATTCAT
>NC_051433.1:14463671-14503791 GCF_001649575.2 Kryptolebias marmoratus | reverse complement strand
GGCGTGTTCTACCTACATACCAAGTTTTAAAACTCTACGATGTACGGTTTGTTCTATCTCACGTTAGGGGGCGCTGTGGAGCAGTTTTGCCACGCCCATTTTTGATTCCATTAAAATCGTGTTATTTCTCGCTGGGGGACAATTTTCGGTGAAATTTGGTGACTTTTGGAATATGTTTAGACCTCCAAATTAGCATTTTAAGAACGCAAAGAATCGTAATAATAAGAAACATAGCAGATCCAATAGGCCTTCGCAGCGCTGTCGCTGCTCGGGCCTAATAAGAAGAATAAGAATTCCACGAAATACAATAGGCCTTCGCAGCGCTGTCGCTGCTCGGGCCTAAAAAACAAGAACAAACAAAAATCTTGATCAACCCCCAAAAAATACAAAAACTAAAAACATCTATGAATACATACTTGAAATGTTTTTGAATAAGTATCATGTGATCTAAGGCCCTTTACTGAAACCCCCCAAATTATTATTTTTTTATTAGATTAAACAGCAAAAATCTCTCAATTTAAACTGTTGCAACTGTGCATAATAAACAGCTTGAAACTCCACACTTTTCATTTGAACTGAACATCAGAAACAAAGTCCAGTTGCCTTGTTTTTAAACTCTTATGATTTTCATAAAAAAAAAGGGAATAAACAACTCAAGGAAAGTTTAGTTTCTTGTGTTGTACGGTTTGTCAAACGTAAACTGCAAAAAACTTCCACAACCTTTTCTGACAACTTTCCAAGTATTTCAGCTTTAATCAGCGGTTTTGAAGTGACTCAGCCTGCAGTCCCAGTGACGTTCACAGACACCAGATGGGTATTACTCAGACGTTTCTGTGTTTGTGTATAAGAAGTGTGTAGGAGCATGTAAATGTTCCCAAAACAGACATAAACAGTCGCATGTGCAGGATTTTCAGAGGAGAAACCAACAGTGAGAAATATTGCTGGTGGTCGTTCCTGTTTGTTCCTCTTTGCTTCCTGTTTTAGTACTTTGTTGGACAAAACAGATTATTTTACTAGAATTCCAACATGTCAGCTAAACAAAAAGTTTCCATTTAAATACATACACATTTTTTATTTTCTTGTTTGACTGAAGGTGCACGTAAATGACCAAAACACCTTAAATATTTGTTTTAAACATTTTTTTTTAGATTTGTTGTACTTTTTCAAAAATCCAAACATGCAAACACTGACACTTTTATTGTGGTGTCATCTTTATGTAGTTTCTGATGTAAACTGTATAGATATAGCATATGATATTATCAACTTATCAAGTCTTTTGTAAGGTTTCAGATTAACCACTTTCTGATTTTTGTTGTGCTTTATTTCTAAATATTTTAAACTGCTGCTGCAATAAAATGTTTGTGAAAGACTTTTTGATGGGATGAATAAAGTGAATGCTGGGTTGGAGCTACTCTGTGTGCTGAACAGTCGAAAGCCGACTTACCTATCTTGAATCTGGCCGTGGCTCCGGGCCCCTCGGTGTTTCGCTCGTACAGCGGGATGACTGTGACGATGTACTCAGTTTCAGGTTGGAGTCTGGACAAAGTATAGAACTCGCTGTCTCTGGCAAGTTCAACTGTCTCAAAGGTTTGACCTTGTTGAAAAGAAAAACAACAACAACAACAAAAAAGTTAGATTCATGGAAACTTTTAGAAACATTTAGTACCAGAAATGAGATTTAAAGTTGTCCTTCTCATTCTAACCTGTGAAGGCTCCCCATACTAATCGGTACATTTGGACACCACTGATGCGTCTCCATCGCACACGAACACTGTCCCTTGATGCTGTTTCCACTGACAGCTGCTGCACCGCCTCCAGACGCACTGGAACAAGCAAACACACATGCAGAAACACGGAAGGATGTTTTAAATGTTTGATAATCTTAAAGAAAGGTATTATTACCTAAAGCACAACGTCTCATTATTGGCACGTGTCATTTTTTCTTATTCTGTTTATTTGTTGCAAAATGATATCACTACTATATACTTTACTTACTGGAAATGACAGATCCCACAACATGCATTCATTACAATCTTGCAACATTTTCTAACATATTAATAAATGTGATCGACTCACATGTTCGAGCATTGAGGATGGAGGGTGTCGCAGTGTTCCGGGGGAACAAAGCATACAGGCTGATGACGTACTCTGTGTCGGGCTGTAGAGACTCCAAGGTGACAGACGTAGAATCTGCAGGCAGTGACAGCTCCTGCAGCTGAGCCGCTGGCTGACCTAATCAATCAGAGGAGCATAAACAGGCGGCGGACATGCAAAAGGTCAATTACAATAAGAGCATAAAACAAGAAACTTTACAGGCATACAAGTACAAATCACGCCTCAGCTTTTCTATGGTTGATCTGAACAAGGTGATCAGGGAGAGCGAGGTCAAAGAAGCCCAGTTAAGTCAGACTGGGGCAAATGTTTCTGTTTCAACAAGACATCAACCCAAACCATACCACCAACGAATGCCACGCGTGAATGAGCTTCAGTCTGAACTTGATTTCAGCAGAGCGTCTTTAGAGAGAGCAGAAAATGTCTGTGCACTGACGCTCGCTATCCAAACAGCCTGAATTTAAACATACATGCCAACCAAAGATTTTTTTTTTAATCTAAAAGGAAATTATGGGAAGCTTTTTGATCATTCTTTTAAAAGTCAACACTGTCAAACAGGTATTCAAGGGTTTATTTAAACATCTGTGTACTTGCGAAGACACAAAGTGAAAATATATTTCTTGTCTTTGTCATTCTAAAGTACTGCACTTAGACCAGGGAAAGATAGGTGAATAAAATCCATTGTAAGTTTATAAATTGTGGGAACTTTTAAAGGGTCCAAACAGCTTCCAAATGCACTGCAATCACTTTCACACAGCGAGGAGTTGAACGGGTTTGACAG
This sequence comes from Kryptolebias marmoratus, assembly GCF_001649575.2. Lineage (NCBI taxonomy): Eukaryota > Metazoa > Chordata > Actinopteri > Cyprinodontiformes > Rivulidae > Kryptolebias > Kryptolebias marmoratus. The sequence goes on along the minus strand of NC_051433.1, from coordinate 14,500,898 downwards.
TGAGCTTTGTGTGAGCTTCCTCCAGCAGTGAAATGAGACTGGCAATCCTGCCGCATATTCAGCGGGAGAGACTACAGTATATCAACCCTCAGGGGGGCATTTTTCTCTCCTGAATCTATGTGTAATCCCCCAGACCTCTTGACACAGCCTGTCTTCAGAAATGCAAGAACCGAATTACAAATTACCAGCAGCCCATGATACGGGTTAAATTTAGCCTGGTTTCATAGCATGTGAAGATAAATGTATTTGATGTTTCAGATCATGATTGAGGCTGTAAAAATTACTCACAGCTTGTGCCTGGGGGATGTTTGGTGTTTAAAAAAACTCATATTCATCACACTGCACCCAATCACATTCTTGACATGGTTTCAACTTGCCACCAACAACTTAACTGTTTTTGACTATCATGAGCTCAGTTTGTCCTAATACTTTATTACGAGAATATTGGTGTTTGCAGCAAAATAACAGAGCTAAGTATAAAAAATAAAAACAGACGTGTACTGTATTTGAGCCTGACCTCTGGGTCCATATGTGAGTCTGTAGCCCTGTACGGTAGATAAAGGTTGATCCCATCCAACAGAGAGAGAGAAGAAGCCTCCCTGCACCAAGCGAAGGTTGGAGACACCTTGTAATGTCTCTGTACGAAGAAAATAAAAACAAGAGAGAGCCTGCATTAGTGTTTTTCTAGTAGTTTTTGGCGTTTTTGTTCAGTGCTTCTTCCTTACTGGTTCTCTGCTTGGCAGAAGTAGACTCGCCAATACTGTTAGGGTACTGGGCGATGACAGTCACCAAGTAATCCGTTCCTGACCTGAGCTCTCGTGCGGTAAAGGTCCTCTGAGTGGCTGAGACAGTCTCCTACAGGGAAAGATGGACGTTACATTGATAAAAAGTCATTTCTAATTCCAGTTTTTGTAAAGCATGTAAATCAAACAAAAAATCTGCATTCTTTATTCATTACAATAAGAGCCAGAGTACACAAAATTTGAGTCTGGCCCACTTTAATCTCTATAGTATCTACATGAGAAGGATCCACCCACTGGACATGTTTATACTCAGCCTGACAGCATGTTTCTTTAGCAAAGCAAGATTGGTTTTGGCTCGTAAAACTATAACTACTTCAGTCTCTGTAAAGATAAATGCATCGGTCCCCACCTTCAAGTGCCAACACAATATGCTTTAACAAATGGTCTCACCTGTCGCATTTCTGAAATGATTGGCTGCCCCAGACCAGAGAGTGGCATATACTGGACCACATAGTTACTCACGGAGCCCCCTGCAGGATTCCAGCGGAACCTGAGAGAGTCTGTTGTCTGGCTTGTGAACTGAATATCGGATGGACCTGAAAATGCCTCTGAAAGGAGAGGACAGACATGCAAATAAAACTATTAAATATTATCCAAAATGATGAGTATTTGTTACAGTGATTTTTATCTTCTGGTGCTAAACACACGTACCATCTCTCGCATATGCTCCTCCTGCCACTGAACACACTTGAGGGCTAATAAGAGGAAGAAGGGTGTTCAGGAGTTTAAAGTCCCCAACAAAAGAGGTGAAATCACTGCTGGGCTGCGAGGATATCTGAGCCAGTTCGTTCCTGTCTGCACTCTTTATGCCTAGAGAACAGAAAAGTTTGCAAAGAAAAGAAAAACCATTAACAGTTTATGGGCTTGACAAAGAAACCGTATAAAAGACACTTACCCACTGCAAAAATGTTCACTCCCTGACGTTGCAGCTTCTGTGCCGGCTCCTGCACGGGGTCTTGGGATTTCCCATCTGTGATCAGGATGGTGACCTGAAAGTCAAGGAGGACCCACAGGTAGATTTAGCAATCTGTTTTGTTAAATAAACCAAAATACAAGGATGAAACATCATGGTGCTTAGACCTTTGGGACATCCCGCACGGATGCAGGGTTGAAGAAATTATCAGAGACAAACTTGAGGCCCGCTCCAGTGCGAGTGTTTCCACCCTTGTAATTTATATTCTGCACCGCGTTGACAAGCTCAGTGCCATTCTGGTATCTATCAAAGGGGAACTCAACCCTGGGGAAAGAATAACGGAGATGATTAGCTAATTCTACCCCTTCTGTAAAGAACGAGGACAGTTATTAATCTTGTCAATCACCTTGAGGTGTCGCTGTACTGTATAGCCCCAAACCGAATTCCTGACTCACTGACAGCGCTCACAAAGGGTTTTACAATTCCAGCCATGAAGCCCTTCACCTGCAGGAAATTTGATCGGCCAATACTCGAAGACCCGTCAATCAGGAAAACAATATCTGCTGCTTGCACATTCTCACACCTGCCTGTGAAGTGAGACCCAGGATCACTTATAAGAGTTAAAACACAAAGCATTTCTTGTCTAAAGGAACAAATTTGTGATGTAATGAGTCTGTATTTTCCTTTACTGGGACTTACTTTTTTTTGTCATGCGATGGTAAAAAGGGTTAATTAATCCCAGGTGTAGTGAAATGATCAATGAGAAATAAATAAATGATTAAATTTCTGTTTTAAAGCTTTCACCAGATTGATGCATAAATTCCAATGAGTAAAATGAATGTTATTATGAATGAGAGCAAGTTATGATTAATTTTATCTTTGTTAGTCAGTTTTGAGGATCACTTAATCCTTGTTGCTTAACTTTGTTCAAGTTTCCACACTGTGTGTTGCATTTCAACTTATTTATATAATTCTTCTTTTTTTTAGAGTCAATTGATGGGATGAGAGCAATTTTACAATACAATACAATATTATTCACTGGAAATATAAGTTACAATTTGTGACTTAATGTTATATTTGAAGCATTGACTGATTCTTAGTCTAATTCTTTATGTCTGCTCTCTAAATGTTGAGCTTAAAGCTTTCATAAACCAGCGAGTGATGGGACAGTGACCCAATGCATCCTTTTTATTTTTAACATCATTTATAATCATGTAAATGCTGCATCAGGCTGTAGTTACTGTTCTTTTCCCCTAATGGAGAAAAATTAAAAACTGATTCAAACAATGTGCGTTTTACCCTGAGCTTCAGCACGTTTCATGGAGGACAGCAGGAAAGCGACAATGATCATCCAGCTCCACATCTTCACAACCTACACACACAAAAGAAAAGAAAAAACTTAAATTTTTATAAGCTGGAATGATTACATTTTTTGCTGACTTTGTTGGTTTAGTTCCAACAAATCTTGCTTTGCTTCAGGTCAAATTAGACCCATTGTTGTAACTATTTTGACTTATATCAATTAGTTATGGTCCTTCATCTATTTACTAGTTGAAACTGCTCGTTTTGCTGTGTATCTGATCTTGGTGATTTCCTGTACAGCTGTACTTCATTAGTGATTTGCTCTGCAGCATCTGCTGAATAGTTCAGGTCTGTCGGTTCTACAGTTTTAGTTATTCTTCCTGCCTGTGCTTACTTTTCATTGAGCAGCATTTTTAATATCCAACCTGCCAGCCTTTTTACCTTCAACTTATTTTTCTGTACTCCAAGCCTGTCTGACAGTAAAATGAATCGTCTCTCTTTATATCATTCTGTTTCAGCCCCGAGCTATATGTCTCACTCTCTGACAACTGTGGTACAAGTCTCATTACATAATTACAAAACTAGCTTTGTGACAAAAAAGTGCTTTGAAGTCTGAGGGAAATTTTCCCACTATAGAAGCTTTCACCCCTTTTTACTTAATTCAATATACTGGTGTTAAAAATGACTTCAGATGGTGAAGACAACATCAGTCAGTCCATGATCTGGTCATATCATTCCTGCTCAAGATCACAAACATCTGTGACATTCTATACTTTTATCCTTTTCTATTTCAGATGGTTTCCCAATTAGAAATTAGACACAGATTATATAAGGTTTGCTTACTTTTTGTGGATAGCTCAGATCTTTTGAAGTGGGGTTATTTGGAAGGCTTATACATAATGAATGTCTTACTTGTTGTAAATAACTCTTTGAACAACATCAGTTTGGAGAAAACTTAACCCTCCTGTGGCCTTTGGGTCAAATTGACCCAAAGTTACAAGGGTTTTTCTTCCTCTCTTCAGTTACAAAGACTTCAGGAGAGTTAAAGGATCATATGGAGCTTTTAAATGGACCACTATGTCATTTTAAGATGGCACTAATCCACTTTGGTTTTGGCCACATTCAGACTAACCATTAGCTCTTCAATCTGGTCAGAGTTAAACTCTGTGTCTCCAAACTGAGGTCATTAAAGAGCCATCTACAGTAGGTAAGATACTTATCATTATTCATAATCCTTCACCATAACGCTTCAAAAAAGCTGAACAATAACAATGAGGATGATCTCAGAGAGAAATGATCACAGTAGGAATTGTTATCATAAAAGCATACATTTGAAATTCAATATTACCCTAACATGCACCCTTAAAGGATGAATAAATTTAAATCAGGGGTGGAAATTAAAAATTTTGTCAAAATTTTTAACCAGCCACTCAAATATTTTACCAGCCACTATTTTCTGTTGTGACAAAAAGTAATTTCATATGATGATGATGATCGAGGTGGGTGGAAGCAGCTGTGATGCCCTACAAGCTGAACAACACCTCTTTCTGGACACTGCATGGAAATAACTGGACTTTTCTTTTTTTATTTTTTTTATTTTAAACCATTAAAAGATGCATAAAAGATGTACATAAAAAAAATTCAGACAAGTAAAATTTATTTCTGTGGAGTGTTTTTTAAGTTTTTTGGGGGCTTTTGTAAGTTTTTGTATGTAAGTTGTAATGTTTTTCAGACACTTGCTGCTTTTAATGCATAGATCTATTTGTGCTACCCGCTTATATTTAACAGGTAGGATATTCTGATGAAGGAAGTGATTTTTGTGGTTTTTGAAAGGTTTTTGTCGTGGATATAAATTGTTCCAATGCTATGCTAAGCATAACGGCTAAGCTTCCACTTCAGTATCCGATAATATTTACCATTAACACGAACTGCTATAGTTTTCGGTTTGTAAACATGACGGTAGCAGTTTTTGACGGGTAGCACCGACCGCTAGACATAGCTGTTTAGCCGAGCTATGGTAGGAAAATCTGACGAGGAAGCACAGATCGTCACTGGCCATAGGCGCGAACACACACTGACCGACGTCATTGATTTAGTTAAAAAAAAAACGTTGTTTAACTTTCGGTTCTTCCCTCGACTACTCTTGAAAAACAGAAAATAAAATAGCTTCTCATGTCAACACCTAATTGGTGTTAGACTGCATGTAATCTGTAGTGGATCGAGTGCATCATTATTCCTCTCATCATGGACAACAAGCCCTGTGAATTTGGAGACATTTGGGAACCAAATATTTCAGCCGTCTGAAATAATCGGTTCCCCATCTAAAACACACTGTTTTGACTACTTTCCTGTTCTGTTCACTGTGCAAAAATATTGTAATAAATGTTTTACTTCTTCTCTTCTCAAGCTTTTGGAATCTCCCAGAGGACAAAATGTTATAAATGCTTGTTCTATTAAAAGTATGTAGACACCACAAGAATCTTAAGTTCCAAAGTTTTTGTCCCAAACATGCTTGTAAATTTTTTATACTTCAAATTAAGTTCCCATTTTCTCTTTTTAGGATTAAAAGTATTTGAGATTTCTACCTGTAAAATTAAATTGTGAACAATCATCCCTCCTCTAATAACATCAGCTCTCTTCTTCCTGTATTATGAGAAAACAGAGTCCTGTTGGTATTTTTTTAGTCAATCATTACCAGACAATAAACCAGTTGTTGGAATGACCTCTCTCTAATGAACCTCATTTAAAAAAAATAGAATATAAAGATATCAATTTTTATATACAATATAAGTTTCTTGTGAAGATGATGAACAACAGCTTGAAAAACAATAACAAACAGTTTGAGGATTTAAAAAAACAAGCAAAGCTCAGGGAGGATGACAGAGTTGTGGTTCAGTACAGATGCCATTCTCCAGGGGTGGGGTGAGGTTAGTGGTCTACGGGCCACTCCAGTGTGTCAGACTGCAGGACTGTCACAGAGCCAACAAAACACAAGTTCAGAGAAAACTTGAGACGACAAGAGTATGGAGCAGTCAAAGGAGGGTCACAGTAAATTATGCAGACTGAAAAATATTCTCACACAGCACGATTTTGTGTATTCAGAAGTTGCGATTGGTGAAAACAGACAAAACAGACAAGGCCACTTTTAAGGCTGTCTGAAAGACTGAATGAGACACTTTTGACTTTTTAACCTAAGTTCAACATCTCTGCTCAGCCAAACTAAGCAGAAGCCCAATTAAATCCCCATTAGTGTGAAATTTATTCTCCTCAGGAAATCAAAATAAGCCCTGACTCATTTAAGAACTTCACAAGCTTTGCATCACTGTTAACAAAAGCCAAATGGACTAAATCAAAGAAACGACGTTCATCTTCAAAGGCTTATCCTACTCATGAGTGAGTCACGAGAGGACAGAAGGCAGCAAATGTAGCCACATAACAGTAAAAAGGCAATAAAAGTGCTTTTAGAGATCCTTAAAGTAACGTTTTCTTTCTAATTTCGAAGGCGATTAAAGCCAAAAAAAACGAGAACACAGGAAGCAGCAGCAGTTCTATGAAGATGACACGTTTCAGGATCGGCTCAGAATTCCTCGCTGCCAGAGTGGCACGCCAAAATCTTTACAATGTCTGACTGCAACTAATTAAAGGTAGGAGAGCGAAGATGATGCAGGGAGGAAGAGTCTGATGCAGTTAAGGTTCAATGACAGTATAATCCCTTTGATTTTCACTGTTGTGTGCGATAAACCACAACAAAGTCCTGGGAAGACAGATGTAGAACAGATCGCTGAAACAGAGGAGACACTGAAGCACAAGAGGAAGTGTGTGTGGATGTGTGTGTTTGGGGGTGGAGGGTGAGATTTTTTCATGCAACATCTTGGACTGTTAGTGCCCTCAATAAATAATTTCAGTTGAGGTCAGCATGGTTGTATACTTTTCTCTCCTGTGCAAACATAAGAGAAAGTTTTTAAGACTTTAAAATGTAATCTAATCTACACTGAAGATAATATTATGTATAATTATACTTTTTAAGCGAAAACGAATGAAGTCATGAATGTTCTGACCAGACTTTCTCAAAGTGAATACATTTAGATAAGTAATTTGCTAAGTGTACAAAATAAAATCACTGTCAAAAAGCATTGCAGATATAACTTTAAAAGCATTTGAAGTTTAAATGCAGCTTACAGATTGTGCATGATGATATGCATTTATAAAGAGACTCCCACACGAAGGCTGTATGAGCTGCAGCTCACCTGAGGGTCTCTGCTCTTTGCACCGGGCTACAGCCTGCAGCAGCTGTCCACGTTTCCACCTGTGGAGCATCCAGTCCGAGCTGTGGGTGCAGCGTGAGGCCACACACACATGCACACAGCTCTGTTCACAGTCCCCAGCGTCCAAACAGTAACCACTTCACAAAGCAAAAAGAGAAGCCGCTGTCACAGAAGAAGCAAACTTTTCCTGCTGCATCCCACCCGAAGGACTGCCAGCTCCGTTTCTGCTTCCAGAGGCTGCTGCCTTGTTTCGCAGGGAAGAGAAGAGCTCAAGCTGCAGCAGAACAGTTCAGACTTGTTTGAATGCCTGAAGGGGAGTCCTCCTAAGCTCTCTCTTTCTGCTGCTTTTTTTTTCTTCTCTTTTTGTTCTCATCTCTTCCTGCTGCTGACTGCAAGCAGGGACTGAAACTATATCCTAGTGGCCCACAGTTAAAGACAGCGTTCAGCATTTACAGCTGAGTTCAAAGGTTTACATACATATTTATGAATGTGATAATAATTTGGGGCTCTTTAAATGATTTATTTAAACCATTCTATTTCCAAGGTGAAATGACTATACGACATACACAACTTTAATGATTTTTTTTTAAACTATAACTGTTTGCACAAGTTTTTTTTAGGGCCAGCCCAAGGTTGTATGGCGCCCTAATCAGAATCTTACTTTTGGGGGCCCCAATTCAGTCAGGCCCATCATCCACTCACCATCACAACATCTTTATTTTATTATTTAATGAAACTTTCAGAAAGTGATCATTGGATGCATATCTACAACTGATTTACTTTTGGAGTCAACTTCATTCAAGATGGCTACCACAGCAAACACAACAATCCCTTCAGTTTAGTCAGTTATACAGATGATTTGCTAAAATTTAGTTTGGAAGTAGCTGAGAGCCATCCTCAACACATACTCAGAGAACTACACATTGCAGAAAATCTTTGTTTAAAAATTCTGCATTAACTGCTAGAGTCGACAGCGTCTATCTGTTTGCAAATTATCTCATGAGCTGCTGGTTGGAATTTAATGAAACTTTTAGAAAGTAATCATTGGATGTACATCTACGAAATAATTATTGTTATTATTCATTCAATCTGTCAGTCCAGTTCACAGTATTTCTTTACAGCCACAAAGCTTGGGCGGAGGGAGGAGGGATCAGTATGTTGTCAGGACTGTGTTTAAGGAACTTTGGAAAACTGTCAATTTTTTTTTTTTTTTTTTGAGACGCGCAATTATAGTGTGCATGAAATGGGATCCAGCTCAAAAACAAGAAGCAGATGTTATTAAATTAGCACTAATTTATCACTGTGTTATCATTTTGATTACAACTAATGTAGATTAAATCGTGTGCCAACTTGTTTGATGTGAATATCAAAGTGCTCTTGGGGGCCCCCTGTTGGCTTGAGGGCCATAAGCAGCCACTTGCTCTGCTTATGCCTTGGGCTGGCAATGGAGTTTTCAAATTTATACATATATGCAAAATTATACATACATTCACCTAAAAGAGTTTTACATCACTATGAAGTCAAGGTGAGGCTTTTAAACATAAGAACACTGTACCAGCTGTCCAGTATGGTGATGGGACTGAGACTGACAGAAGTGAGGCTGCCATCACATCGGCGCCACTGAGCCCTCTGACCACCACCAGTAGGCAAGGAGAAAAGAACAATGATCCCAAACACACAAAAACTGTTTTCTGAAAAAAAAATGGTTAACATTAGGCTTCTGAAATGACCTTCCCAAAGCCCTGATCTCAACCCTATTTAGATTTTGTGGATTCTGCTTAAAACATACAAGATAGGCAAATTTTACCTCCATTTGGAGGTAAAATCCACACAAACATTGGCACATTTTACTGTCATGTTAGAGCATTTTGTCTGAGGTATCACAGTGTGTCATGAGACAGAAATGTTATTTTAGGATGCTGAATTCAAACCAGCCAAATGAACTTCAGGTGGCAATCTGTTTTTTATTAACACTTGGGTTTGTTCCATTTAATAATGTGAAAATGCTTGACATGAAAAAGCACAGCAGTGTCAACAGCACACAAAATAAAGTAGAGCTGATAACAGGCTCGAAAATACGAGTTCATCCAAACAAACTGTTTGACTATCTCTACATGTTTTGGAGCAGTTTAACCTCAGTGTGACTTTTTCAAATTAATTCAAATAATTTCAAACAACATTCCCATATTAATATCCCATTCCTAAAACATATTTTCTTTTACTCTCAATTTCAGAGTCATAATTTAATCATGTCTTGTTTCAAGTTGTCAACTGAAAGAAAACAAAAAAAAGAAACAACTTTAAGAGCCATTTTAAAAACCCTGGAAAACTACTACTTAACAGCTCCAAACTTCTATAAAAAAAGAAGTCTGACGTCTTTGAAGTAAAATTGAGAGAGAGGAGAGGTTGGGTTTTTTTTTACTTTTGAATTATTTTATTACCAGTCTGAAATTTCCCCACACCAACCCAACTCTGGAATGTGCTTCAGATGTGAAATTGTTTATTGACAAAACAATTTAAACTGACAAGCCATTGGAAATGTCTCTTGACTGATCTGTAATAGAATTCTAAGTAAATGTAAACACAAAACCTTAAATCTGCTCTTTCAATAAGATTGTGTCCTGATTTGCAGTTGTACTACATATATATGTTGATGTATCACACCTGACATGTGACAGGGAGGTGGGTCCAGACAGAATTTAATGAACACAGACATTAGCCATCTGATGATGTTTTAATCCCCCCCCCTTCTGAGCACTTTCAGAGCCCTCCAGCAATGACAATATTACCAGTTATTCATGTTGATTCTTGTTAGAGGAGATGCGGCAGTAAAACATTTAAGTCTCCTCCTTGAGAGATAAAGTTTTCCATCAGTGTGGGTGATTTTATTTCAGAGGAGGAACTAAAATCTTCTCATGTTACATCAGTGCCAATTGCCACCCAAGCGTGTTTCATAAAAATTGTTGTGGCAACACGCTTTCCCTTCAGTTGAATGTTTCTTTTATTCTCATTTATTGTTTCTTAGCCACTGAATTAAATGCCTCGCTCTGAGAGGGAGACAATGGTTGGTGTAAAAAGCCAGGAAGTCGCATAGAGGTCCAAAGAAATCTATGCAAGACAGATGTGTTCTGCAGCCCGAGATATCTTGGTTCAGCCAACACAACCGAGGTCGTAACCATGCTGCTCTAATAAAAACACATTCCAGCATGAGAATGTAGCATGTATTCCCCTGACACAGATTTTTTTAACTGTTCCTGATTATGAGCAATGCAGACAAGATGACATGTGAACAAGCCACATATTTTTTCCACCTGTAAATTTTGTCATTTGCTTTTTATCTAATTTACCTTTGACTTATAGATGACATTCAGACGTGAAAAAGGCTTAAGGTTCTTACTGAATCCACCCTGAGCTGTTCTGGTCAGGCGCACAAAAGTTACCCTATACTCAATTTTAGAAATAACATCTTTTATTTGCTTGTGGTTATATCGCTAATGTGACTTTTGTTACAAAAATTACTCAGGTTTCTTTCTTCTGCAGTTTGCATGTTCTTCTCACGCATCTGTGGTTTCTCTCATTGTTCTTTAGTTTCCTCCTGCGGTCCAAACACATGCAGGCATAATTGGTGATTCAGATAGACCAAAGGTGCGAGTGCATGCATGTGCATGTCTGTTTTATATATTTCTGTGTTGGCCTTGTCACTCAGTAGCATCCCATTCAGAGTGAACTTCCCCTTCTGTTGGAGATTCGCTCTAGATTTTGCTTGTAGTCATTTTGCTGACCCACTTGAAAGAAAAAAGGAGGGAGAATGACTCCGAGTCTTCCTCTGCCAGTAATAAGTAAATAAACACAGTCATATGACATCTCAAACATACCGTTTTGGCAAGCAGGAACAATTTCTGCTATTTTTCTGTATGTGGAGTGTTCTGTGTAGAAAGGAAGGAAGAAGGCGCTCGTAATGAGGTGGGTAGGAACTGTAGTATGTGATATTTAAAGATGAACTTTAAGCAGGCTCCCACGAACAAGTTTAAACTAGTTTTATGAGAAAAAAAGCTGGGAGTTGTGTGAAAACTTAATCATCATTTCAGTATATCAGCTTTCATGCTATTTTTTACTTTGTTGGCTCCTTAATATTGCCTGGCTTGTGTGAACAAAGATCAAATAATCTAAAAATAATTTTACTGGACTGCTAAGGAGATTTTTTTCTATTATGTATTTTTTTCTGGATGAAAATATGACTTTCATTTCATCAAAGATTAGTAGAGGGATGTAAAAAGCCTGAACAATGACATGTTGTGTCTGTTTTCTGATTGACACTGATCTCCTCGTTTTCTCCTGTTTCCTCCTTTTGGTTGCTCTTTATGCTTACTCAGCTCCACTTGATGGTGTGTGACAACATGGAAGACAGGAGCGATTACGTGAGAGTGGAATGTTTCCTCTTGTTCCCTTTCACTTTGTTGAACACGCTGCCCAGTTTTCTGACAGTGTGTAAACATGTTTAATGTCTGAGTGCAGACTGGTGACAAGAAAACAAATCCTCTTAGGTTTGTGTTGCCTGAGACTGAGACAAAGCTGTGAATATGTGTTTGCTTTGACAGGAATTTTGTGCTGAATCTGGCTTTATCACAGGGACACGATGGAGGAATGGTTCACCCTTTCAAAGGCAGGAATCCGTGAGCTGTCTCACCTCCTCCTGTAGAGTTTTAATTCCCAATCGCCTGCAGCTTTCCCCTCAAATACCACCTGTCCAGGTGAAAAACAGCACACTGACCTCTCATAGCAACAGAGACGAATTATTAAAGTCGTGAAGAGAAGAAAGGAACGAGTATGAAACTCTCTCTCTCTCTCTCTCTCTCTTTCTCTTACTCTCTCTCTTTCTTTCTTTATATATGTGTGTAGTGCGAGTCAAACAAAAACTAAGACAACAATAAAAATTGAAAAAAATCATAAAAACAAGTAAGGCCAAAGTAAAATACAGAAACCCACCATAAAACCATCAGCTCTAATTGGATCTCAAACTCTCCTCGAATCAAATGGCAAAGAAAAAAGGATTCATGGTTTTAAGAGTCTCAACAGTCTCAGCAGTCTCAGCAGTCTGTTTATGAAGAAGTAAACTGTTCCACAAAAGCCTGATTGCCTTTATATTAATATAAAATATCATATATTTTAGTTTGGATCTTGGAACGTCAAAGAGAAACTGGTTGGTTGATCGGAGTGCTCTAGCTGGAGTGTGGGTGTTAAGGAGATCACATAAGTATGATGGGGTCAGACCCTTTAAAACTTTAAAAACAAGCAATTAAATCCTAAAATTCAGTCCAGAAACTGACGGAAAGCCAATGGAGAGTAACCAGGACCGGGGTTATGTGTTCATGCTTTTTAGTACCTGCTAAAAGATGAGCTGCTGAGTTCTGAGCAGTCTGTAGGCGATGCAGAAATGGTTTAGCCAAACAAACAGAAAATGTGTTATAACCGAGAAGTAATAAAAGTACGAATCACTTTTTTCAGGTCTTTGGTAAGGAGATGTGACTTCACCTTGCCAATGAGTCTAAATTGGAAAGAAATGGATTTTACAGCTGCATTAATCTGTCTAAAAATGGACCCTAAAGGCAACATATATAGATTAAAAAGCAGTGGACCTCAAGGGACCCTTAAGACAAATAAAATAAAGTTAGAAAAATGATCATATATGTGGATATAACACTTTCCATCAAACAACAAACTACATAGTATGGATTGATGGATTATTAATTTAACTGTTCTGGAAGGTTTGTGAGTCTTTATTTATGCTTAAGTAAACAGGATCTGTAGTTTCGAGAGTCTCTTGGACCAAGATATGTTTTCATCAAACTTCAGGTTTTACCTCAGTCTGTGTCTGAAACTTCATTAAGTTACTGAACAAAATAAACAAACTAATGAGTATAACTTTCACACAAAGCCATTCAAGCGGTTTCTTCTTTTTTTTCTAGACTTTATGCTAACTTTTATTTTGGAATTTATTGTTTTATCCACAGACTGACAGCTCATTGACAAGTGAGCAGTAATAACTTTTGCAAAAAAGGGCCGAGATATTCTTCCCAAAGTGTTGAACTAGGGCACATAAATTGAATTTGTTGCCACTCTCAACTTTAGATTTAAACAGGATCTGTAGAAATCCAGAAACCATCAACCCTCTTTATGAATTTGTGCCAAAGTTATTATAATCCTACGATGGGACACACCCCAACACATATGGAGACGCAACACATGCTGAACAGGCACATTCAAATACAGAGCACAAATTATCTAAACTGACAGCTAGTGGGAGGCAGTTTTTCACTTAAATTATAAGAGCACAGACAAGTCACTTAGGTGAAGTAGAGTTTAAGTCTGACTTGACTGACAAGCTAAAAACTAGTCCAACGCCAAAGTGGATTACAGTCGTCTTATAACAGCTTAAATCTACAAAATAGCATAGCAGTTCATGACAAAAACTTTTGTTTTACAAATCTTTTTAATTTAACATAACACTGAAGTCATTCAAAGAGTTATCTACAGCAGATAAAAAAAAATGTTTGTAACTTTTCTACAGAACCCCACATCAAAAGATCTGAACTATCACTTTAGCAGTGAGCTTGTACGTGTATGACCCTCATATGGGACAACAGAATGAACAGAGGCTATAGAAAAAGATAACCGAGATGGTCTCCTCTGAAAGAAATGTTATTTTAAGAGCACATTAAATCTGTTAGAAACATTATTTTAGTTTAGTTTAGTTTATATATGATCTTGGCTTGTATTAATATATCCATCCTGATTTTGAATAACAAAAAATAATATGCAATAAAAAGAGATGACACCTTGCTGTAGCTGCTGTGCTGGCATTAGGCCTGAGCACACACAGGTTCAAATCACATCATGGTGTGTTTTCATTCCAATTAACTTCTGTATGTCTTACCTTATGGCCCCGCTGACAACCACCTGCATCTGAAAAGTGCTATCCTTGTTTCTGCCTGCAATGTTGCTATTATAATTAATCTTGCTTCATAATACAAATAAAAACATTTTTTTCATTTTTGTTCAACTTGTGCAAAGAGTTCTACATTCAGGATCCTCTTGTTCAAAATGAAAGTTATACACGTGAGGGACTCTTGAATTTGAAAACTACCAAGCCTGACATTGTGACTTCAGCTTCTTTATTGTTTTTAGGTCAGCTATTTATATTTCAAACAAGCATAAAATAACATTTACCCTCTACAGAACCAAAAGAACAAAAGATCGCAATGGTGTTTCTGATGATCTCTGGTCCATTTTGAAACAACTTGACTTCTACAGAATCTTGCTTCTGTTGCACACCCATTGACCTGCAGAGGCAAACATTGGGTGGTTCAAACAGAAACACTCCAGCTGATTTTAATAGTGACTTTCTAATAGCAGAGTACCAACTTGTCTGAACATACTGGCATAAACAAAGACACAATGATGATTCAGCCGTCTGGTTTGGGTGTTTGTTTCCTCTGTAATAGCACTCCCGGGCAACATTATCCTAGGCAGGAGGATGTGACATGTTTGAAAAGATCTAAAAGAAAAACCTCAGGATTAAATAAATGTGAACGTCTTCCTCAAATCTTCAGTATAGGAAGACCAGGAAACAATAAGGCAGCAGCTGTTCAGTCACCTTTCTCTTTAATCTCAAAGCCTCTGATGAAGGTGCTTAACACGTTCATATTTTGGTTTAAACATCAACATTGACTGCAAATCCTGTCTGTCACATATAGAAACCAAAGTCTCATAAACCAATCAGGAATTACACATGTTCCTACGTTAGGTGTGGTCCTCGTTTTACAGGAGTTTTAGCTCTCGAAAATGATACTGCTTAACATTTTAAAACACCATTCTCTTTAAAAAAACATCTTTGCAGGCTTTAAAGACTTGGTTCACGTTCACATTCTACAATAATCAACGTTTAAACATGTCTTTCCCTTTTCCAAATGTGTGCACAGACACACACTGAGCTTGTAAAATCTCATGTCTCATAGATGAAAGGAAAACTCCTCACATTCACATGAATCTTGTTATCCTTTTGATCCAGACAGAACTAGACCTGGCTTTAAGTCAAAGCCAAAGTTAAAATCATTTCTAGATGTTTTGGAAATAAGTGGAACAATTCTTTCCTTATTATACTGATCTTTGGCTTTTTTGAAGACTTGACCTGTGTCTCATACCTCTTACTCTACTCTCTGTGTTATACATAGCACCGTGAAGCTGCACACTAAGAGAAAAGGTGGTGGCAGAAGACCAGTGAGTGTCAGAGCCACTATACATGATGGAACACTAAGATCATGGAGTACATCATCCATAATCTTAGTGCATGCGGGTAGATATGGAGTACAAATCTGTCAGTATGTACCACTGGCAGACTGAAGAGGAGGCTGATATCAACAAATCCTACCAGTGGCCAGAGAGGGCTGGACTGAAAGACAGCACAGAGGCACTAATCATGGCAGCACAAGAGCAGAGCATCAGCAGAAAAGCAATGGAGGCCGGGGTCTATCATGCCATAGAGGACCCATGATGCAGGTTGTGCAAAGATGCCCCTGAGACAGTTCAGCACATAATCGCAGGATGAAAGATGCAGGCAAGCAAAGCGTATATGGAACGCCATAACCAAGTGGCTGGAATAGTGTACAGGAACATCTGTACTGAGTATGGACTGGAAGTCCCACAGTGAAAGTGGGAGACTCCGCCAAGGGTGGTGGAGAATTACAGGGCTAAGATACTGTGGGACTTCCACATCCAGACTAATAAACATGTGATGGCTTACCAACCTGACATTGTGGTAAGAGATAAGATACAGAAGAAGGCAATGGTGATAGATGTAGCAGTCCCAAGTGACTGTAACATCAGGAAGAAGGAGCATGAGAAGCTGGAGAAATACCAAGGGCTGAAAGAGGAAATAGAGAAGTTGTGAAGAGTCAAGAGTCAGTGGTGCCAGTGGTCATCGGAGCACTCGGTGCTGTGACCCCAAAACTGGAAGAGTGGCTCCAACAGATCCCAGGAACAACCTGAGATCTATGTCCAGAAGAGCACAGTCCTAAGAACAGCTAAGATACTGTGTAGAACCCCCAAAGTCCTAGGCCTCTGGTAAAGGACCTGAGCTGGAAGTGAAAACATATAACCATCCATGTGTAAAAACAGAATAAGCTGGGGGGTTATTTATTGATTTTCTTTAAAGGATATTGAGCTTGATTGTTTTTTGTCAGGGAGAAGTAATTTTGAGATCCCTGGAAAAATAATCCAGTTGCGCTCTAAAGCTCTAATAGAACAATGCCCGCCCTTCATTATCTTCTACAAATGCTTTTTAATCTTCTGTTGCAACATGTACAACCTTTGTTCTGCTTTCCTGTTACTGTGTGACTGAAGATTCCTACATAGACCTTGAGCAAACATTTGGAAAAAATAGTGAACAAAGTTAGATGTTAAGAGTCATTGGACAGAAATGTTGAGGTTTCGCTGAAGGTAAAGAAAGGTGTCCTTTGTCTGATTATCAGACAGATGACTAAGAAACAGCTCAGTCTGAATTGTCTCAAACAGACTTTTTGTGGTTAACTAACAAACCCATCTGACTCAAACTAAAACCAAAGAACAAACAGCAACTCTCTGAGGTCCTCTAGTGGCTCAGAGGGGAGGTACAGTTTTATTGTTATTCATCATAATGCATCAGCCGTTCGGACAAACTATTACTGAATGTGCAAAAGTAAAAATAAAACAAATAGGAGACAACTTGTTAAACATACACACAAAAAGAAAAAAGTGCATACCTCAAATCATGTGTTATTCTTGATGTGCAAGATTATGTGTCTGGTTGTAAACTCAGTTTTCAACATTCAAAAACATTTTATTGTCATTGTCATCATATTACATATTAAATACGTACTTCTTGGCAAAAGTCAATTTAAAATAATATAAAGAAGGGCAATCTTAAGTTAGAAAAAAAGGTAGTCAAACAATAAAGTGCAAGAGATGTTTGAGTTAATATAAAACGGTAATTGATATAAAAATAGCTATGACTAGAATAACTGCATGTCAAAGAGGATTCAGTGTTAAAAACATAAATCAAGATGGAACAATAAAAAAATAATCTCATATATCATATAACATAAAAAATGATGTGCAGTAACATAAGAAATTCCTTCTGGAACAAATGGTAAAAAACAGGAAATGATGATCTTCTCCCAACTCTAAAAAGGTTTTGTTGTCTACCTCAGATTATTCATTGTAAAAAAAAAAAAAAAAAGGATCTGAATAGCCCCTCAATGAAACCATTTCTGAATAAGTTTGTTATTAAACTGTAAAAACTGTATTTAATACAAAAACAAATTACAAGTATATAGACATGTGTATCACTTGGTTTATCAGTCATTGTCTTATCATGTCATCATGCAGGATTTAAGGGCTGATGGTGCAGAATAATCTTGTTTAAGATCAGTTCATTAAGCTATAACATCTCTAGAGGGCAGCAGAGACTAAGTTACAAACTGTTTTGGAGCCCAGCACATCAATTTGTTACCATCACCTTGTGGTGATCAAATATGAAAGTAACCCTTGATACAGGTAATGATTGGCCACATGTTTAACAAAGAAAAAGAACTCAAATGGATTGAAAGCTGGTGAAAAGCTTTACATTAAAATGTCAAAGTTCAGTGTACTCATAAAGGACTTAGAGCAGAAGCTTTTGTAAACCATGATTTGCTTTTTTTTAACCAACCATCTGTCTTTCTTATCAGCTCAGGGCAAGCGAGTTTTCTCCAGCAAAACATTTTACTGCTCGTCACTAAATTAGTAATTTAAAAAAAAAACAGTCTCAGTCCTGTGCTTTTTTTAGCCCAACCATCCACCCACAGATTTCTGTTCTCCACCCTCCTGTTTTTGTTGTCACCTTCATGTTTGAACCTGTCAGTGAAAACCTAAAAGAAATGGAGCAATAAAAATCCAAAAGGGTGTGGATGAAACAGTCCCTGTTCCAGCTCATTCTAATGATTTTGTGAAATTCAGTCTGGGTTTTAATCAGTTATTGATGCATCATTAAGCAGCACGTTGACATTATTCAGCTGGTGTTTAAGGCGTCACTGTGGTTTTATTAGTCATTTATGAGAGCTGAATAATACTTCTTTTCTATAAAAAATAGCAAAACGTTAAGATGTGTTTCTTTCTTTTCGCTGATAAATGAGTTCTGTTGTCGATGCCACACAATGATGCTTGAGGAAAAAAAAATTATAAAGGCTTTGGGGATTCCTCCTAATGGGTGAGGGGTCTTTTCTATTTGCAAGAGCTTTTGAATGGACTCCAGCCTGGCCTTTTTATGTACATAATTACACACAGAAATCCCTTCAGTGCTCACACACACACACGCACACACACCCCTATACAGTCCTTCCAATGAACTGATGGGTGGGCAAATGGACAATAAGACCCCAGGGGAGGGGGATTAGCTCAGGTTCATTATTTTTTATTTTTATATCATTGTGAATTTGAGGGGATTTGTTGTCAAGGATTCACAGTATAAAAGGTGCAACATCCATCCATCTGTCCATCCATCCATCCATCCATCTATCTGTCCATCCATCCATCCATCCATCCATCCATCCATCCATCCATCCATCTATCTGTCCATCCATCCATCCATCCGTCCATCCATCCATCCATCCATTCATCCATCCATCCATCCATCCATTCATTCATCCATTCATCCATCAATGCATCCAATTTTTCCCCGTCTCAACTGACTCAGTTTTTTTCAGTCATTTGATAACTAACCTATTATTAAATACTTAACATATAATAAAATAAAATAAACAATGATCATTTTATGTGCTAATAAGAAGTTGTTTTATATTTACCAGTTTAAAATAACTCAAGTAAACCATCTTAATCTCTTATTGGCTCCTCATTTGTATCTTATAATCTTTGGAAAAGGTTTTCTCATTTCCTCTTCACCTCCATGTTAAAGCTACTTATTCTTATCTCTGTTCTGACATTTTGCTGCACAGATGAAGAAAGTGTGTTGGTTTTGAGTTTTTCTGATGTACTAAGGTGATGACAGGACTGGCAGCCTCCTGACACAGAGTACTCCCAGTTGGAGGGCAGACAGTCTGACTAAACCTATCTGTGTTTGTCTGAAGGACTCATATATCCAGGGTTTTTTGACCTGGACGCCTTATACAACCACAGATCTTAAAATTCAGAGTGTCTCCCACCAGCTGTGTTCAGATGTGAAGACAACTGAAGGACAGAAGATGGAAAAAACAAAAGTCTAAAATAAACAGTGTAGCTGAAAAATTTGTGTAAAAGCAGCGTCCCTAACAAAGGGGAAGAAATCCAAAAGACCAGAGAGAGATGTTATCCAGAAGCCCCATCAGGAACGGTCTCAGTGGAAGGATGCTGTCAAGACCCTGGTCCTAAAGAAAGAAAACAGGAACAACGGACTGAAGTACATTAAATTACACAAGACAGACGAGAAATCTCTGGCAAATGTTTGTTTTGAGAGATGAATCTAATTTTTTTAAAAGTTTGGTTTAAAATGACAATATGAAGTAGATCAGGAAACAACAATAACAAATGTCTGGAGCCATCTGTAAAACTCTTCATACTCTGGCTTAATGCTACATTTCAGCTAAGCCAAAAGAGTATAAAGATGTCATACATTAACCTTCCAGCACTGTAGAACTGTATAAACTGTTTATTTTTGTTTAATGTAAATCCACTGATATCTGCACATGTCCTAATAACTTGCTGCACATTATTTCCTCATTTCCCGCTAATATATGAAGAAACAAGTGGCTCAAGACTTTTACTCAATAAGTCTTATGGTGTTGTTGTTTTGTTAAGAAATGTCACAATAATTGCATGTCATGGGTTGTGGTTATACACATGGATCATCCTCTTAACACTGACACACAAGGTGGAGAATTTCAGGAGGAGTCGCTCGCTGCGTCACAGTTTCAGGGTCTGTGTCTGAGCTTGTCTGAGGCGAACGAGCCGCTCCAGACGTTTCCATCCTCTCCTTCACTTCTTTCTTTCTCTCTCTCGCTCGCTCTCTCTTTGGTTTCTTTCTCCTCTCCCTCCACCTCCCGCCTGTCCTCCCATCTGCTCACAATCTTTGTTTGTCTTACTTGTGTGTTTTAGGCTTTTCTTACTGGGTAAACACGCCGTGTTTTCTTGACTGAGGTTTTGTCACTTTTTGTCAGAGCTACCAGGCCTCACATGCACACGTCTGAACGCACACCTCAAACACGCTCAAACGCACAAAGGGGTCCAGATATCTTTGATGCAGCTATTAGCAATGTGGATAAATGATTAATTCAGTGTGAAAGGAGCCATTTGCAGAGATTAATTACAACTAACCTTCAAGCCAAGACTAGCAAAATGAGTAGAAAAACAAACTTAGCTGGAAAACCTTTTTATCCCCATTAGTCTATGTGAAAGTTGTTGTATAAAACTAGTTGGTAATGCAAAAAAGAAAAAGTTGGGAACTACTGTATGGGATTATCAAGAAACTCTAAATACAGGAATACAAAATAATAAGTACTGAACACAAAAAAAGGTTAACTTTATTGTCGTGTGTTCTTGTGAGCAGTATAGATGGAAAGTGTTGGACCCTCCAGGCAGATGGCTTCTTATTAGTGACAAGTAGACACCCAGAGGAGAGGGGGGAAGAGGTTTCAGCCTCTCAAGAGCTACATTTTGTTAACTTTGTAACTCTGTGAGTCTGTTTATATTTATAGTGAAACTCTCCTGATGCATGTAGCAGCTGTTTGACCTGTCATGTCAGTGTATTCATTGTGAGTTGTCTTTTTTTTGGGGGGGGGATCGTGGCCTGGCACCCATCACACACAGGAAACAGGCCCTGGCCCTGAGCTGCACATTAAACACACAGGAAATACACACAGGAAGCCATGTCTCAACCCCTCGTGCACCACTCTCTGCTCTCAAACTCCTCCGACCTGCACTCCTCCAGATCCCAGGGAGAAAAAAAAAAAGGGGACTGGGTGCCAAAACCCAGCTGCACACTCAGCTGACAGCCTGTCTAATTTCTCTGCAGAGTGTGCAGCAATCTCCGTCAACAACCCCCCCTCTCAGCTTCCTGCACACGGTCAAGTGTAGCATCAAGCCGAACAGAGACTTTCAGGATGCAGGAATGAGATGGCAGCTCACTCTGCTTCTGATTGATGCACATCAACTTAAACAACAATCTGTATATACATCAGAGCAGTGTAGAAACAAACTTACCTTCTCATTTTCTTGGCAGTATGATCTATGGGCTTTACTCTTGGGCAGGCTGGACTTACTTCAGAAAGAATGATGCAATGCCAGGGTAAACAGATTCAGTCGTGCAGATACACTGAGAATTAGTCTGTCTTGTTTTTACTCCTACGCCTGCTGAGTTACAAAAAATGTGACAAGAGTATGAATACTCTATGTGTTTACTTTTGATTAATCTATGTCATGTTTGACTGTGCTGCTGTGACTTTAGCTCGCCTGTATTTTCTGATTCATACTGGTGCACTCGTCATCAGGATAAATGGTTTTCCTGTTGAACAGTTTGGCTTATAGTCTTGTTTTGTGAGGTGAAAAGTGTTGTCTTCAATAAAAACAGGGCAAAACTGAGCAAACTTTCTGCTTTTTATTTGTAGTTTACATTTATTTGCCATTTCCAAATTGTGTTCCAAACTTCCTTGAAATGTTAAAGACACTGAGGACTTTTGTTATTAAACACATGACCAATAATTATTAATACTTCTAAACCACAGTATAACTAAGATGTGGTGACAGGAGATGTTTACAGTATTCTCGTTATATCTTCCTTCCATTAAAGAGATTTATAACCAGCTAGTGGTCATAAAAGGTCTTTAACAAAATTGGTTAATTTAAAAATATGTTCTATTCTCTCTACCACTCTTCACAAGAAGATTTAATCAAATAGACATTTTTATTATCAATATTGTCTTTGTAATATATATGCCTGATTGTTATTTTTAAAAATAACATTATTAGTGATAAATTGACCAACAGACTAAGGTCGGAGCATAACTGGTATTCATCATCAGAGCTCTGGGTTCTGTTTCCATCTATCAGTGAGAAAAAAGTCTCTTTATCATCATTCATCTTATTTATGTTTATTTATTTTTTGGCATATCCTTAAAATCTTTCCCAGTTTGTTGTTGTTGTTTGTTTTTGTATGTTGTTTTTGTCTTAAACAAGCAGAAAACCATACAAAACAAAAGTACTGATGAATGAAAATGTTTCAATTACTTTAGTTTACAGGGGTTCATCCTTTGTGGTATATCAAACAAAAACACATTGAGCACATAATTAAAAACATAAAAAAGCTTAAAATAAATATTAATAATAAAAATGATACGTCCATCATAAAATAAATGGAAAAGAGGCAAAGTTGCATTTTTACGATTAGGTTGTAGGTACTATTTAAGTTTTTCACACCTCTCAGACACAGCTATTATCACTGTTTATAACATAAAATCTAAAGACCACATCAGCAGTGCGTTTTATCCTGTGTTTTAAAACCACTAAACCTGTTGAGATGATCACATTTTCATTTATCTAAGACACTTCAAGCAGGCTGGAAGTGACAAAAAAATGACAATTCTAAAGTCTTCAAGTAGTTGTAATGGTCTATGTTTGATCCTAGTCAGGTTTTTGAGAATACTGTAAGAAATGTAAAAATAACCACATGAAGAAAGTTTTCCTAAGTTTTACTTAAAAAAAGCCACATTAATGTTGTTTAGAGATGATCTTCTTCCCCCTGAGTGTTATCAGTGATAAATAAAAAAAAAAGATAACACATGCCACACACCAAAGAATAGTAATAAATGATGATTTACTCTGGATAGAAGAGTCATCTCTATGTCTGATAGAGACATGAACTTTCTGGGATTCCTTTGAACTTTTAATTGAAAGATAGATTAGGAGTTGCTTATTAAGGCAAACCAGCAAATTGTCGATAAATCCTCATGACATTTAAAGCTGTGACCTAATTGAAAACTGACTCCTAGTGTTTCAGATCCCCCCCCACCTTTACTATCCTCCATCTACCCCTGGGGTAGCGTGACCTCTTCCTCTTCGACCTATGGTGACCTTGTCCCTGGGCTTGAGCGGCTGACTGATACTCACCTGCTTTTCATTACTCATCAGTCACATTTCTCCCACGAGAAGTTGTTGCTATATCAAAGCTACCCGAACGTTCGAGTGTTAAGAATTTTTTCTTCTTCCAATTTCTGACATAAGTCGGAAATGTCAAGAAACTCTGCATGTTGCATGTAACTTGATCTGTGTGACAGTCTTTTTTCTCTGAGTTTCCTCAGGAAGCCTGTGTGTGTAGGAGCCCGCTGTCTCTTGAGTGTGTGTGGAGAATCAGATAAATGGCAGGTTAGATCCATGTAAAAGCTCATCATCTGTACCCGTATTCTGTTACTTGGCGTGCACTTACCTGACATGTGTTCAGAGAGCAGATGGAGGCATGACACATATGAATAGACATAGTCACAGAGATCCTCAGTATATATGAACACTACACACAGAGACACACGTGCACATCTGGACACATGCATATCTGCATTAAGCATGTCAGCTCCACTGAAGCGAGAGGTCCCAGTGGTCCTCAGTTTTTCCGTGTTGGAAAGTGTTTCTGAATTCTTTCCATGTGCAGCAGGTTTGGCTGAAATGAGGTGGTAGGTGATATCAATTCAAGCATCAACTCAGAGTGAAGCAGCACATTCAGAGGCACGCTCTACAAACCTATTCTGAGTAAAGTGATTCTGCACACCATCTCAACACTGAAATGATTACTCCCTCAGTCGAGGTCCAGCTTGGCTGAACTGTGTGAGCTTAATGGTTCGAACAGAAAAACAACAGACTTCACTGGGCCATTACGCTTTAGGAACACTCTCAATCTTTGTAAAGACTCATGAAAACTAAGCAAATGTGACAGACTGATGGTGGGAGGGGGGAGTTTCAAATATTTCTGCTTGGCTGATTGTAAAGTAATAATCCAGATCATTAGAAGTGAAGTTCTGCAGAAAGAGTATGAACTGACAAATACAAAAGATGGAAGTAAACAGCATCAGTCAAGTCTACCAAATCCCGAATGATAAATTAAAGGCCTAGCATTCCTTGAAGGAAGAAAAGAAGGAAGATAATCTTATGTAGAGAAATGTTGGAAGAACAGCAGTTTCAGTCAAACCTTGAAGATATCATCATGTGGGATGACAGTCAGTATTGTGAGGTGTCACGCAGTTTGTGTTATGAATGGCTCTCAGATGACTCTCAGCTACTACCACATCAAACTGTATCTCAAGTTCTGTAAAACTGATTGAGTTGTAGTCATATTTGTGTTTGCTAAGGCTGCACAGCTGTGGTGGCCATCTTGAATCAGGGTGACTCAAAGTGAATCAGTAGTAGCTGTACATCCAATAATATAATATCCTTTCATTCTTACAAGCATGGTATTCTTTGAAGCAGTTTGCATAAAAACAAAACCTCGATAAAATCAAGCACAGAACATGCCCTAAAACTCATTTATTGGAGAGATGGATTGAATATGAGTCTGCGCTGAAGCTTACAAGGAAATCCTAATTCATCTGTAAAAGCACTCAAGTCATCCTGCCTTGACTTTTGAAGGTAAATCCTGATGGGAGCAGCAAATTTAGGAGTCTGCACAAACAGCTTTTGGCTCTACTGATTTAAGCAGCAGCAGCAGCAAAAGCCTCTTTGATTGCTGTCACATCCTGTTGGCCGAGCCTAGTGCTTTCCAGCCTGTTTTGGTATGTGGTGGGTGTGATGACAACGTGTCCCCTGGGAAATATTTTGTTACATTGCAGGTTTTTGGATCATAAACATGACTTGGAATGTCAGGGTGAAAGGATTTTTGAAATCAAGAGATGTGGGTAAAAATTATTTATGTCATAGTTAGTCCTTATTGTGCAAAGAAGCACATTTGTTTTGTTTTAAGGGATGTTTTTCAGATCAGAATCCACAAAAAAAAGCATAGAAAAATAAAAATACACAAAATAATATAGACATTAATGGTCATCCAAAGGATCTTAAATGTGACTGTGTCCTATTGAGACAATAAAACAAAGATCATTATATTGTTGAAAATCACCCAGTTTGATTCCGGTGCTGCTGCTGGCTCTGGAGCAGAAAAGGAGGGAGAGGAGTTCAGTGCCTTCACACAAGCATGCTTTGTGTGGAGGACTGTTTCCTGCCTTCACAGGAAACAGCCTTATTGAAAACAGATTTTCCCTGACAGATGAGTTGAGTCGAAGCCCAGCTGAAACGACTATCAGCTGCTACGGCCTGCTCACCGAAGAGGAAGAAGGAACTGTGGGAGAGGGCAGCTTTGAAACTCATCTCCCTCTTCTAACAGGGTGTGGGGTATTTCCTTCATTGGTTCTTTTATTTTACGACCCCATATTTTTTCTTTTGCTTTTTTTTTTTCTTCTCATCCCTCTCACAAAGCTGCCTGCATTTTCATGGATATGCAGGCTCATATGTGGGGCTCATGTTTCACTGCGAAGTAATGTTTGGTTTTTCAAATGTCAACACATGGGAGCCTGCCTGTGTGGAGGAGTCCTCCTGGCCTCTGCAGTTCAGTGAGGGTCCAACAGAGCTGTGGTCAAATGGAGCTGCTTGGGTCTAAACATAAATATAGCATGTGACACGCCATCACAGCACGCTTTTAAACCCTCAGTCAGAGAGAGTTAACATCAGAACATCACTGTGCAGACAGCCAGTCCACTATTTGGGTGTATAAAACTGTCAAGAGACATCTAACTGACCTTGGACTCAACCCAAACAGAGTCTGTCTCTCTCTCTCTTTCTGCTGTAGTGTGTGTCAGGATCGGACACATGCAGGATCATGGACACTTCTTTTATACAATACTAAAATTACAACTACATGTTTGGTTTGTGGATCTGAAACACAAGAGGAATGTCTTTATGGGGAGAAATGTTTACTTTTTGCTCAGAAGTTCCTCTAACAAAAACATGTTTTTCCCTGGAGAAACATGGAAAATAAGTGCCACAAATGAAACCCAGTGTCCTTGTGGCTACATTTCTGAAACTGGTCAAAGATAACAGTAAATCTAAGCACATGTTCTTGAATTTATGTTAAAATGTGTTTGGTATATGTTCATGTTGAACTGCTGCAGAAAGTTAGGAGTGCTCAGCGACAGTGGTCACCCAGCTCTTTAAGTCTGTCCAGGTATCGCCCAGTAGCTGCCATCATTCCTCTTGGGTGCTGTAGCCAGGATTACCATGGCGATAACCTTGGGGTCAAGGGAAGTGTGCCAGGGGTTGGACCCCCCACGCTGCAGGCAGCATCCCCAGGGGCTGCACTGTTACATCTCTGGAGACAATTGTTTACCTTATGTCATTTTAAAGTGGTCTGGAAGACCAAGAAGAAGACAAAGTTAAACAAGAATACCTCCTGATAGAATTTCTCTTGTCTCAGACATTTTTTTAGAAAGGCAATCATTTTACTGGACATTTGTCAGCAGTAAAATTTTCAGCAAGTATATATTTTTTTCTGGTGGTGACAGGTAGCATAGCCCCAAACCCACTAATAAAAAATTGTGCTTACTGTAAAAACAAAATAGATTTTAAAAATCATGATTGTTTTTTGGTCACACATGTTATTTTTTGAGAAACAAGTTTTGGCACAACATAAAATATTTGAAATGAGGACCTCAGGGGCTTCATATAAAATTACTTTTTGCATTTTGAATTTAGAGCCAAAAACACACTGGGATGTGTTTACCCCTTTTTAGTATTATATTGTCTTTCTAAACCTTTGGAAACTTTTACTTCAATACAACAGTGACATCATATTTTCATATTATGCAGAAAAATTACAGGTGCAACCTTTTCCACCACTATGTTATGCACATTTTCCTTGTTTTGCTAATTCAGTGCAAGTAAATGAAAGCGGATAAATACCATCTGCTGCTTCAACATGTAGCCTGGATGATATTTTTTGTTGTCCCTTGTTGCATTTATAGACTAGCAGACTGTCAGGGAGGAAAGATCTTTCTTCTCAGACTGTATCATATTTCTCTATGTCTAATCCTCATCTTAGCTAACCCTCTTCTTCTCTGCTGGTTTGGATGGTTGCACATCTTTTGTTGTGTGTGTGTTGGTGGGCCAGATCTCATCTCACCTTCCAGGTGTTCCTAATAAGCCTGATGTGTGTTTGGCAACCCTGCAGTGAACCCATGGAGAGCCAAGGGGGTAATGTGGGTGCACTGTGCCCTCCACCTGCATCACCCCTTAAACTGTCCTATTGGATCCTTTGTTATACCTACAGTACCAGAACTCCTACAATCATGAGTGCACACAAATGTACAAAAATTCACTGAGAACACAAATAAACTCCATGAGAGATCCCACAAAAACAAAGCATCAGTTTTCCTTGTGGGAGAGGGCGACTCTGTCCACAAAACTTTAAACAGGGGTTAGAAGGAGAAAGGTTTTTTTTTTTCTTTTTGGATTATACTTTATTTACAGGGGGTGCTACTGGGCCAAATGCTTTATTGGACAAGACTTCAGGGTGTGTGCTGTAACCTTCTGCTGGGAAAGAATGTTGCTTTCTTCATCATTTTGTACTTCTGCTCTTGTCTAAATTTGAACATGGGAATCTCCAGTGTGGTACACCATGTGCTGTTTTTTATGGGTTCAGGCTGGGAGTTTCTTCTTGGTGCAGCCTTGTGATTAAATACTATACCAGGGAGAGAGTTTAAGCAGCTTGGATCTCCCATCACAAACCAGGATCCTCATGCCACAAAGCAGCTCTGTGGTCACAGTGAGATGAAAGCTATTTTAGCTTTTGTTCTACTTTTCCTCCTGACTATGTTCTGTCTTCATAAACAACGATAAAATCAAGTTTTTATTGTCCTGGATCTGATACAGCAGGCAAATCACTAATTAATATAGTTAAAATAAAAAAAGACCTTTGTATATATCCCTGGTCTGTTCAAAATAGTAATGCAAACGTAAGCAAATTTCACAGTTCAGCAAGAGCGACCTCAAGCAAAACCAGGTGAGCTATGAAAACAAATATCTCAGTTGTCCAGTTGTGTCTGAATTCATAAATGCTCATTTCAATGCTACTTTAAACTATGTCCATGGGGTATTTGCACTAGGGGATATCATAACAAAAAAGATTTAATATTGATTGACTGCATATCCAGAACCAAATAAAATGGCCTGTTTGGTGAGTTTCTACTTTGCAGTTACAATTCTTCATTTACCCAATTGTAATTTTTATGTAGTGTCACATAAAAACTGTGCAATGCAAGTTTCTGAACATAAAAAAGTACAAATATTGGCATAAATTAGCTTTTGTTAATGCCTATGGTCACATTATAACCTATATTTATCATTTTAGTGGACAAAAATGTTAACATGGTGAAAGCCGCCTCCACTTTTTTACAGTGTTATGATAACAAAATGATCAGACAGTGATAAGACAGTGATCATTTGAGTCTTCAGGAAGTAGAACAGAATTTATTTAATGGATGCCAGTGCATTCTTTCAAACCCAACTATGTAATAATAAACCTCTAAAAGAGCCAACGAAAAGGAGGGGGACAAAGAATCCACGCTCAACCCTTCTTTTGTAGTTTGCAGTCTGGTGCCAATTATCCTGATTGGAGAGGGTATGTTGTGAATGTGATTACATCCCTGCACCAAAGCCACACATCATCAGGTGTTGGGCCACAAGAAAACCCTGAAATAAGAGATGAGAAGTCCAAGGGGGGAGCATTGGTAAAGTCCAGCTGTGATCCACTCAAACAAATTGAAGTTTTGAGCTCTTCTCGGTCAGGCTAGATGGAATCAGATTCCTTTACAAAATGGTATCATTTGTAAAACTAGAAAAGCAGCTTATTTTATTTGCCCTAATAGAAGAAGGCTTGCAGTGAAAAAAAACAATAATGAAATGTTCAATGCGTTACTTCTTAGAAAGAGCAGTTCATCTTGAAGAACAGCGGCAGACATGGGGGAGATTGAGACCATGTTTAACTTTGAGCCAGAACAAACATAAAAGTGGTTCCAGAGGTTAATCATTCAATATTATCTTGAAATTGAAAGTATTACCTCCTCCAGACCAAGGCTGAGTCTTTTTTTTTTCTTTGAAAAAGATTACTTTTATCATATTCTTTTGCATTTACAAAAATAATTGTGCTGAGGTAAACTCAACCAGGAGCAGCCTGATAAGCTGCAGCTGCCACTTTCATCCAGATATGGTGCTGGATGCGAAGTGCAAAGCCTTTCCTCTACAAATCTGCTTCACTTGCTCTTGTTTGCATAAGTTGCTGTAAATGTCTGAGCATGGCGCAGACTAGCGGAAGTTAACGACACTGTTTAAACTCAGCGACTGTCAGGGCTTCTTCAGCTTCATCTTCATATGGACCAATATCAGTTGGTTTGATCACAGCATCTCATGTCCTGCAGAGCTGCAGAGAGTGAACTCCTGTAAAAGGGCAGGTCCCGGGGTCCAGAAGGTCACAGTGTGCTGGCACCTTTCAGTCAGAGTGGGCCCTTCTGTCATTGTTTCCTTCTTTTCTTCTCCTCCTATTGCCACACTTCCTTCTTGTGTTATTAGCAGCTAAAGTCCCAGTGGCATGGGTTGTAAAATGCCAGGACTGTGCAGTCACAACTGGCCTTATTGATCTTTTTCAGCCACCATGACATCTGCTCACCACTAATTGAGAGAAGTTTCAAGTGTACAACTGTCAGCCGCCATAATAAAGTACCAGACTGTTGTAAAAGCTAATTCACTCAATGGCGTCAGCAAGTCAAGTGTTGTTTACCAACAGGCACCAGTCAAGGACTAAAAAAAGATATGTAGAAGATAATCCAAGTATTTTATTTTATTTTATTTTGTTTCGAGTAAAATTAAACTGTTCGTACAAGTTTTATTTTCTGTCACTAATCTTTACAATTTTTAAAATCTGCCACAATGGAAATAATTTATTTACTTATTTATTCAATGACAGTTAGCTGACCTTAGTGAAACCTCTCGTGCTGTCAGCCAAACTACTAACATGTTCCTTTAAAAAAAAAAAAAACAGAAATGTTTAATCATCTGATTTATTTTCGAACTAGCATTAATCTCAACACCAAAAACAACGCCTGTTTTTGGTGTTTTTGTGATAATGTGAAGATTTTTTTTTTATTTTTTTTTCCTAAACTTAACAAAGTGATTTTCAAGATTTTTTTACACGTCAGCAATTTGGTGGTTTTATCCACAAATTAAATATGAAACCCAGAAGAAAAATAAACAGATTTAGTCATGCTTTGGGTATCAGCCAAACTATATTCCAGTTATCTGCTCTGTGGAGTTTACAAATGAAAACTATAGTTTAGATAGGAAAAACATAAAGGCAACAGTGTTACAACATTAAATAGTGTTGGAGACTCCCCGCCCCACACACACACACACACACACACCACCACCACCTCCACCACCACTACAATACAAGGCTTAGAGAGAACTCATATTTGAGCATTCATGTTTCCTTTTTAATTTCTACCATTACGCCAAAGGGTTTGCCATTCCACTGTACCATGTAACATACAAGTGTCAGAGATCAGAGAGCAAACTGAAGGGAACAAGTCACTGTAGGGTTCAGGGGTCAAGAGGTGCCACACTTCCTGTAGCCAGCGCCATGGAACCCCTGCTGACTGCTTTACTGGCTCTCTCATCGTTCAGATTTATCATCCCTTCCATTGATGTGGCCTCTCACAGAGACCATTAAAGACCAAAGGAGCATCACCCCAAACCAGATGTTCATCAAACAGTGCAGCCATTCTCTGAAACGTGCAAAGTGCATGAACGATGGGGTTGTGGATAATACATTTGGAGGTCATCCGAAAAGAAACTAAAAAGACCTGTTCAGATTTTAGAGTATTTAGCTTTAAAAATCGAATAATCTATAGATTAAATTTATGTACAGATGATTTACATTGCTGTTTATCTCTTCATCTGTTAATGAACCTTCTCAGGGGTTCAGTTCACCATCTTGCTTTAGACATTTAGCTGACAGTAAATAAAAATAAACTTCATCAATCCCAAAATTACAAGCATTCAAAGCATTTGCTCTTCATTAGCGCTCTTCTTTAAGGCACTAAAGTATACCCAAAATGTCTACTGCTGTCTGTCAGCTGCATTTTAGTTATATTGTATGGACTATTTTGGGGCCACAGTTCCCATCCCAGCTTCGGGGATGTTTCTGTAACACTCTTGGAGCTCTCTGTAGTCTGCCATCTGGATTCTATTCACAGATTAATGGTCAGGTAGGACAGATTAGGCCAAGGTCTAAGAACTGCTCCCAGAATAGTTACCTCCACAAGGACCTCTAAGTTTTCTGGGTTCAAAGTCTAAATACAATGTTTTTCAAAACTTCTTTACTCTTTTATCAGTCCAGCCTTTTAATTTCCTCTTAAGCAAAGAAGATAATATTACCATCGGTGCAGAATGATGTGAGTATATGTTTCTGAGTGTGAGAACAGGCAAAAAACTGTGCTCCTGCATTCCAATTCCAGGATGTGTAATCAGATCAATAAGTTCTGCTCTCCTCGAGTCTATAAAATCGTCACCAAGATTCATTTGTCCCTTAGGCATCCTTCACATTGGATGATGACCCAACTATACGCTTCACTACCTCCATAATTTATTAGAATGTGACTGAATTGCAGTAAATTTAGAAAACCTCCTTTGATGTGGTTCCATGACCTCATCACAATCACAGCTGTAGCATGAGGTCAGTCGTGGATACACTGCCACCACACTCCCCAACGCTTCACCTGGGACCGTGATAAGCTTCCACCACGGTATACACCACCACAACATTGCTCCAGAAGTTCTGTGAATGCTCAAAACCATTCTTTCACCGCTAATGGGGAGCGCAGTGTTCTTAGACCTCACCAAGAATCTACAAAGACCATTTTTATATTGTAGTGGGGTCATCATCTAGTCTGAAGGGGACTTTAGAGACAGCATGGTTTCAATTCCTCTGCAGCATGTCTTAAAAATGCTTTTTTCTTGAGTCAGCTTACACAAGGAAATCCTAGTTGTACTTGCTTCATAGTATACTCCTCAGATGAGTGGGGGAGCAGAAAATAAGACTAAAACAACTATCTTGACATGAAGCATAAAACAAAAGTAAATGAAACAGAGCCAAGTCCATCGCCTTCCAGTCTAAACTTTCCATCTGACAATGTAGAAAAAGTCTGCAGGAGTGCAACCTTATGACTTGAAAACCCAAACTTCAAAACACTGACTAGAATGAATATGTGCCAGAACAACACATCTAAGACTCAAATAGAGAATTCACCTCAACAAATAATGAGACTTAAATAGACCATTAACTTTCTGCAAGTTGAACTTTTATCTTTAAGATCTTAGAGGTGAGAATCAACACATTTCGTACATAATTTAGCTGTCAAAAACAGGCTCATTTTACTGGTTTTGGAACATTATTTGGGGGTGAGCTTGTACTGACAAAGAGGGGTCCTTTGAAGATAAAGAAGAGCCTGTAATGATAATGAAAAAGGGAGATACAAAGAGAATATGGGACAGAGAGTCTAGTGTGGTCCGGTGATGTGAAGAAAATAAGGCCTGGAGTCAGAGCCGGAGGTTTGCCTCCCTGCTGCTGGGCTGCTGGGAAAAAATGGTGTTTGAGTTCAAATGATCACATGAACTATGTTAGGAGAGTGCACACAGTAAGCAGCTGTACACAAAGAGACACAGTATTTGTTTGTTAGCGTGACAGAGTGGTGTTTTATGTGCTGGCTTCATGACGACATTAGCATCCAATCAACGGCAGCAGCTCAAACTGTTCCCACTACCGATGATGCAAATTTATCTGATGATTGTGTGGTTTCTAATTCCTCTAACACAGGGAGAACGCTGTTTTTCTGAGATACTCCTGATGTATAAGATGTTAGCTCTCTTGTAGAGTCAAGTGAGTTTGATGAAAAGATGAAAATAAGTTTTAGCTCATATGAAGCCAATTAGATCTTTACAGTGGGGTATGAGTTCTCAGGATCATATCTGTGATCTGGAACAGAGTGAGACCAACAAATCAGACACATGCGCATGATGACTGAGCAACAGGTCACGTGTTAGGGGTGAAATTCTATACAAAGTAAAATCAGGCATTTTAGCAACCCCAAACTTTCTTAAAGGCAAAGACATCCTTAAGTAAATGATTTTTACATTTCTCATAAATTGAGTTTTTGTAATATTTTTATGTCATATAAAAGTTTTTTTTAAGCCAAGAGGGATTCATAATGCTTTGGTAACCATATGTGACACATTTTGAGGAAAATGAAAATGTATCCAATCTGCATAATAAGGCAGTATTGTACATTATGATGTGTGTCATATTTTGCATAAATGCATGTGTAATTGAATTCTTGTCAGCATTTTCTTCTGCGCCTTTAAATGACGTCATATGTTGTTGCTTTATTGCAGCAGCAACTTTAAAGTCAAATCTTAATATTAGAATAAGAGCAAATCAGTATCTGGTTCCAAAAAAAAACAAAACATCTATGACCTAATGTTTAGGAAAAACACATGTTGGAACTTTTCCAACTCGGCAGGTAAACAAACGTTAGCCACTACTGTACCTGTTTGTTTGTGTGTATGTGTGTATGTGTGTATGTGTGCATGTGTGCGCGCGCGCGTGTGTGTGTATGTGTGTGCATGTGTGGTTGACCTCTTTCAGGTGATACATAAATTCAACTTTGCATAGTGACATAGAGCTGAAAGTCTGCCAAGAGCATGGCCTTTCAGCTACTATGTAAACAAAAATACTATCTGAGGTTTGTTTGTTCAAGTTTGACTGATGCACAGATGAAAAGGCAGTACGTGTAAACACATGTGAAACAAAACCCAGCTTCTGATCAAATTATAAAGCATGATTATTAATGCGATTGATAGTGAAGATAAAAGGCAAATAGGGGCTGTTTTGGCTCATGTGGTGATGATAGTGTATCCCAATAAAAAAAAAAAAACATCACCGACATCTGTAATGTGTTGCCAAAAGCTCTTCTTTTGTGTTAGATCAGAATCACGCTTTTGATTCTGATCAAACTTAAAATTCTGTTTAACATTTCTTAGATGAGTCCAATCTATTCTTTAGTCGGGACAAAGATTTTCCCTATTCAAAAGCTGTGTCTGGGGGAGGGGAAAGGGCTGTGTTAGGTGGGTTCTGACAAGTCACAAGGGGCCACAGAGGTGACAGAGCACAGCAACACAGTAATTAGCAGCACAGTAGTCAATCTGTGTCGCCAGATGTAAAAGCTGCTGTACTGTTCAGCCCTGCAGCCACACAGACGCTCTGGTGCCTTTAAGTCACCACGACTGCTGTGGTCATAAGAGTATTGACGTCACGAGCTGATTGTCTGTGCGTGAGTGTGTGTTAGACAAGGACAAAGATCAGTTTTCCCCTAATGCACAAAATTGAATTGTATAAAAGCATATATTTATGTTCGTCCTCTGATGAAGGTGCATATTTGGATTTCAGGAAAGTTGCTCTTTGATGACTTGGCCCTTTTCAACTTTACGCTCGATCTTTGAATGTGACTGTTTTGTCACAATGCATCCTGGTTGCTGTTTTTCCTTTTGACAGTTCTGGTTCAGCCGGTCCACAGAGTTCTTAGGAGTTATCATACTACGCTGCCTTGGGTGTTATGCTGATCCATCACGTTTCCTGACTCATCATCCAAATCAAATCTTCTATAGCCTTCCAGTCACCTCTTCATTAAGGGACAAAAGGTGTGGCAGTGTGGGAAGAGGAAGACAAGTAGGTTTTTTTTGAGACAAGGGACATTTGACTGAAAGGCCTTGAGGCCAAAACCTATCAGAATTTAACCTGATTTTACAACCAGCATTTCCAGGTTATTGCTGACTGTTGACTCTTGCTGCACCGTATCTCCATTTGCTATATTTGTTCCCTAATATTTCCCAAATAACCCTAATAAAAATAACCACTATCACATGTCTGTGGAGAATTTTGCTGAGGTGATTGGCTCAGTCCATCAGCATTTGGCTTCATTAAATTGGCCCAACAGAGATCTTTAATCATGTTTCAAATGCTGCTGTCAAATGATAGCAATTTGGCATCCCACCAGTGATGCCCAGCTCATGACCTCATGTTACTGTCCCCGTCTCTGCCTTCACGCACACAGTCTCAATAAAATAATTGGTTTGTTATAATTAAACACTCTCCAGAGTCCCAATGCAAATCAAACTTGATGTGTATAGCGAAGGTGGTGAGCTAGAGTAACAGTTAACCGCGCAAAGCGTCTATTTGCACAATAAAAGGATTGCATTACATGCCACCCAACCAGTCTCACTTTCCCATGCACCGTTGACTCAACTAACTGTACACAACTAAGTCAAAGGCAGCAGCCGTTAGGGCTGGAAATTCTGGTTAGGAAACTGAAAAGCAAGTTGTTGTTGACAAATTTTTAAAGCTGTTATTCCACTTTAGCTCTCTTGATTCCAGAGTTTTCTTTTCATATCAATATGAACAAAGTAAAAAGAAAACACACTATCCCAAAAGTTCATTAAATAATCGGTCAAAGGTTTGAAAATATCAATTACATTAAGAGGTTTTGAACTATTTAGGTGTTTAGATGCTTATTTCTGAATGTGCTAACATTAATATTTCTTTTTATTTATCTTTTTATTTGTAAACAAAAATTAATGAACAACAAATCTTGCTAGTTTAATGCATCAACATTCCCAACTCACACTGTCCAGTTTTTGTTTTTAAATAAGACATAAAACCAGCAATTTTCAAGTTATGCAACAGATTTTTATGACAGACTTTTTTCCCTTGGCAGTAGTTCATAAAATGTTCACAGAAAGGTTCTTGAGTTTGAGCTGCAGATATTTTCCCAGACGGTTGCCTATTTGGTTTCAGACTTATGCAAACTAGCTACGAAAACTAATAAATCATTTTGAGCCTAAAGAGACAAGTTTGCTTGAGAACCTTTGTAAAATACTTTTGTAAATCCAGTGTCAGCTGAGCTTGAATCGAGGTGAAAGAACGTGAGCGAGGGTTGACAACTCTCTGTTTAACATTTGACTGAAGAGTTCACTCAATCATGTGATTTGCATCGGAACAGACAGTTTTATTTAAAATCTAGTCCATGTGTAGCAGGCAGTCATGTGGTGCCACCGTTCACCTGTTTCCACTGTGGTGTGTTGACTCTGAGGACAGGAGGTGGATTTGCCCTTCTGACAGCCAACAGCTTTGCACAAAAACCTCTGGTTGTAGTTGTTGGTGCAATGTTTGCACACATAAAAAGAGCTTAAATGAATATATCATTGGAAATCATTTTATTATTTAATGTTAGCCTATTTAGATTTTAACGTTTGTCAGATTCCAAAATAGCTGATGTGCAAAACAGACAGGGTCACAAACCAAATATTTCGGGTTAATCTTCATTTTAGTTTAAATTTTGGACATGTAGATTATTAAAATAAGGGGAAATAAACTTACTGACAGATGTAGATATCAGTAGTCTGTATTATTAGTCTTTTGTGCAGTTATCTTGACTGTACATCTCCGTAGTAATACAGAAAATTAAGGAAAAGCTTATTGCAAAATGATAACATGTTAAGGATTTTTTTAAACTTGTTTTTTGGTTGGTTTAACATATTTATCCCAACTACAGTTGAATACCTCTCCCTGGGCTGCCACCTTATCGTGGTGGAGGGGTTTGAGTGTCCCAATGATCCTAGGAGCTATGCTGTCAGGGGCTTCATGCCCCTAGTAGGGTCACCCAAGGCAGACAGGTCCTAGGTGAGGGGCCAGACGAAGTGCAGCCCAAAGACCCCTTATGATGAACATAAATATTGGACACAGTGTTCC